>NC_088868.1:30197604-30497604 GCF_032884065.1 Artemia franciscana | reverse complement strand
GTGATTCAGAAGATGTAATACAAGATTTATCCAGTGGAGAATGATTTGGAAATAGGAAGAGTCTGTTATTATTACCAAATTTACAATTTTTTGGAGGGTTTTTAGTTTACCTACGGAAAGGATACGGTCTCTTTCTTGAATTCAAGCATGATTCAAAATTAGCCATGGTTTAACGTTTCACATGTTTTTTTTCAAGGCTCTGCCGACAAAACCGGTGGGCATAAAGTTCAATTTTTGGGAAGATGTAGTAGCAGTAAGTATGACGGCAGTAGACCCTCAAGGTCCAAACCGCCTGTGTTGATCTTTTTTTCATGGCCTCTCAGCCAGGAAGTGCAATGGGAGGCTGGGGGCCAGCCATCCTGTGCTTTCACACACCCTTCCTGCTTACTCTCCCAAGATTTTTCCAGCTACCCATTTACAGCTGGATTGACTCTGGCTTAGCTTACACAGTCACACCACTGATCCGTGTCTCCAACCAAATAACCGGCCATCCGAGGAATCGAAACAGTACCCCTTGGACAAAGGACTCACAATCTACCGGTTTGGGGAAGATGGGCTTGAGTTTTATTCAGTAGTGTGACCCCCAGGAACCAAAAATCTCCACCACTTTCATAATTTGTATTACATTTGACACCACTGCTGTCGTCAAGCTCATCGTTACTGTTATCGCTCCTAACACCTTATTCGGTAGCAGACATACTCATCATCAGTGTTATTTATTGTCGAACTATATCATTAAAGTCCATGATCTTCTTCATCATATTCTGCCCTATTTCAGTTCTTTCTCTCTTTCTCAGTTCTTTCCTATTTCACTCTTTCTCTGCGGCTGTGCAATTTCACTTTAGAAGGGATTTTCCACGGGAAGGGAGAATCATCATGGAGGGAATTCTCGGGGAGAGGGGTCAGCTCGGTGGATTTTAATTGGGGAATTTTCTGCGATGCTAATTCTCTGATTTTTAAGACGATTTACCCGTTTTATTTTTATATTTGACGTCATTTGATTATCACCTATTCTTTCTTTTAGCAAGTGTCGCTTGTCCGATCACTAATTTAGACCGGTCAAGTGGCAATCCTCCGAATCTCTGATGTCATTTATGTTTTGCGAAACACTGAGTACAAGTAATCAGGCTTGTCGGATAAGTAGCGTACAAACACACACTATAAAGTTCAATTATTGTTTCCTTTTTTGAACAGGAAACAATTTTTTGAACAGTTGCTTATATCCATAAGCAACCCCCCCGCCCCCCTCACCAAATTAGAACTAACACTGTGTTCTTCTTATAGGTTTTAGAAGTTTCGCTTCCTATTTACTTCTGTAGGTCAACAATTTTTCATCCCTAATTATTTTTTTCTAGTGCAGGAGCGAGCAAAAAAAAATTGTAAGGAAGTCATTAAGTTCCAAGAATCTTGAATCAGCGGAAATTGGAAGAAATAATTCGAAACTTCCGCTCTCCACCGTGTCCTACAAACAAAATAATCAGTCTTATTTGTCAACGCTGCTTTATGCTTGGTTTACAGAAGTGCTCAAAAAGGGATACAGCACATATTTAGAAGCAAATGACCTTGGCCAAATTCCAGAGGAAGAAAGTAGCAAATCATTAATTGAGAAGTATTACATCTCAAAGGCAGCCTCAGTAATTACAATTTGTTTTTGTTTCTGCTTCTTCCCAATAGAATGTTTCCATAACAGAGTATCCTTTCTGTAAACGTATTTTGTATGACCTTAAAATAATGATTTAAAAATGGATCACATTTTATTGTAGTAAAGTCGTTAATTAGCGTTTATTTTATGTAAACGTCATAAGCGTGATTTCACCTAAACACAAACAAAATATAGTTTATTGGTACTTTCGTATTATACCAAACATCCTCGAGAAGTACAGTTAGATAATGAAATATACCAAAATATGGTGAAAATATAATTCTTCATTAACGAAATTATGGAAACTACAGAAGAGAATTATGGAAAGCAGGCCGCCCAGAAAGGTTGGGTAATCTAATCTAGTTTAGGTTCTCTTAGGCTAGGTTAGAAACTATTCTATATCAATGCAGATCGCAAACTAAATAAATTTCGTCCATGTTCACAGGTGAAGAACTTGAGTGTGGTGGTTATAATACATTAGTCCCTTCCAGTATATCACTTGCTGTTAAATGCTTGACATTAAAATACCGTGTTAAAAGTAAGCTTTCGAAACTTGTCTATTACTGAAGGTATTTAAGAAAAAGTAACAGTGATTGTTTCACCTCTTAAAAAATAGGCTACAATTTTTTCATCGAAAAACTAATTTCTGTTTCAAAAATAATGTTTTAGCTAACGTTTTGAATTAGAGATCCAACTAACGGGAAAACCATTGGATTATTATGGAGGCGCTTTCGCATAACCAGATTATAATATAACCGGAAACACCCGAATATAACCAGAATAACCAGAAATACAGAATTTCTTCTTCTTCGTGTTAGGTTTGTCATTGAGACGTTTTTAAATAGTATCATCACCGTAATCTAACTCTGGGCCCTGTGACAGGCCTGCACAATTTGTTTTCTGCTAACCTAATGGTTGGTGATTGATGGAACAGGAATTAATTGCAACAGAATAAAGCTAAAGAAAAACTTCAGCTTAATTTAGAGAAGTTGGAACAGAATGAATTGCAAAACTGACTTTCATTTTCTTTTTCCTTTTTTTCAATCATTTAATTAGTTTATTCAATCAGTATATTCATAGCAAAAACCCTTTCAACATATTCTCCTCCATAAGACTCTACGGCCAAGAGAAAAAAAAAGGAAGAAATAAAAAAAAAGAAAAAAAAATCATTTTCAACGTAATTCATCCCCAACCTTAAAAGACTCAGTAAAAAAGAGAGAAAAAAAAATACTATCATTCACCTCAAAAATCCCTAAAATCGCAAACTAGGCAGGGGACTATCGCATGAATTAAAGTTATTTCTTATCACACATTTGAAACCAAGCCTCGAGATGTGATGTGCACAAGTCAAACATCCCTCATAACAAAAATTTCTAACTCGGCCCAGACTCGTCCCTTCCATTAATAATAATAATAAAAAAGTAAATAAATAAATGAAATAAATTCGACTCTGTTTCTGATCTTTTATTTATTATCTTCTCATTCTTATATTTTCTAGCGTGATTTTCTTTTATTTAGTGAACTTTGCATTATTCTAGTGCTTAATCTCTGTTGTTGTTTTTTTTTTTTTTTTGGTTTTTTATACATTGTGAAATTTAGTGTATGGTTCATTGTAGTTGCAATGTTTTATCATTGTTTTATCAATGTTTTTAAGATTCCTGGACAGTGTTTTCAAAATTATTTCCCAACATAGAATAAGATGGCAAGCATGATGAGTTAATTCTGATATTAGCCAATCTCCTGTAATAGTTCAACCAGATAGGAACAGAAATATTAATATCATTTATTTTCATGTCAAAAAAATGTACTTATTTCAATCGGTTTGTTTTTGACGTTAATTGTCCTTTTTTGGGCTAGTCGTAATATTGATTAAGTGTAAGTCAAACAGGTATGCTAAATAGCCCTTTCTTACCCAGTTGTATTTGCCAGTTTTTTACGGCAAGTCGCGTGCCATTGCAAAGCTTTGGTGGGTTGATATTTCTTAAAGCGAGAATCGCTCTTTCACTTAGCCATTTATTATTTTTATAATTTTTTAGAATATTCGGAAATACTTTTTCAATCAATTCATTTTTGGACGTCACTAAATTACAGAAATCAGCAGGTAGTTGTATACGTCCTGAAATTGAGTCTATCGTATCATAAATGTCTTTTTGTTCCGACCTTAACTTGGAAATGTTATTTTGTACATATTTTGTATCACTCGTACTGTAACTTTGTTCACGATCCAATTCTACACATGTCGAAACAGCAGCGATACGGTTAGATGAAGGCATTCCCAAATCCTGAAGAGGTTTGTTTGCCATACGTACGCACAAATCTTCTATAATAACTAAAGTGTAGTTATAAATTTCTGATGTAAAATCAAAAGTCATATCTGACGTCTCTAACTGTTTTCGATGGAGTATATCTTCGGACATTTTTGACTTTTATTTTTCCCATAACTCTGTAGGAGCTGATGGAGAGCAAGTTGTTAAAATGATGCCAAACAATGCACGAATTTGACTTGGGGTTGACGTTTCGCACTAATGGGGAATATGGAACAACCCACTGGTTATCTACTTCGATGGTGGTACCATTGCAGGTTCTTCAGTCATTTTACAATTAGAAATTTCTCTTTCAACGGTCTTCTTACAATTAAAAATTTGTCTCTGAACGATATTCTTAAATACCTGTGTCCTGGTCGTCATTTATATTCCCTGTGTCCCGGTCGTCATTTGTGTCCCGGTATCCCAGTCTGTAATTTCTCTTTGAGTGTCCCGGTCGTTATTTATATTCCCTCTGTCCCGGTCTGTAATTTCTCTTTGAGTGTTTTTTCTTTTTAGTATTTTTTAGTTTTTTACATTTTTTCTTTTTTCAGTTTTCTTTTTCTTCTTTATTTTTCAGCTTCACTATGAAATACATATCGCCAAACCTTTGTTTTTTTTAACTAAAATCTGGTAGGCATTGATGACCTTATCCAAGTCAAAATCCCAAACCCAATCATCATCGCTATCATTTTCAGTTTTGATATGTTTTGACTCTCGCTGTCCAGGTGGATCTTCATCTAACTGCGCGGTTTTGCGTTCTTTAGCCTCAAGCCTGTTTCCTTGCTGTTCTTTTGATTCCTCGGCACGCTTTCTTTTCTGACTTTCTCTATCAGCAGCAAGTTTTTTGGCATAGACTCTTTGAGCATCTTCATCGGCTTTTGCCATTGTAAGTTCATCAGTCATTTTAAACTTAAACATTAATAGATTTCTACGTGAACATATATGTCTTAAATATCTTTAATGACGTCACCGTCATAGCAAAAATGACGACAACTAACTTCATGACGTCAGTCGACACAGAAACATGACGTCACCTGACAGACAGACACACAGACAGACAACTTATTTTTTTATATATAGATATATATATATATATATATATATATATATATATATATATATATATATATATATATATATATATATATATATATATATATATATATATATATATATATATATATGTATTTGTTCACTGTCGATTAAAATGTTTCATCCCTATTTTGAACTGTTATGTTTTTATCATGGAAAGGCAGTGTGGTCTTCGAAGTTATGTTCTTTTTATTTTGATTTTAATTACATTTTCTTTTATTTTTTTTTCATTTTTAGTTTTTTTTATTTACTTGATTTTGCTTATTTACTTTTTTTAAGTGTGATGTTTCATCTGTTCCAAACTTCTGGCTAGTTTTGAAGAAACCACTGCTATTGAGCGGTTTACTGAAGCTAGTTGGCGATGTGCTAGCCATAATACCCTCACTTTGTGTTTCTGGTATCATCGAATATGTTTCAACTAATCAGCAATCTTCTGATTCAATGCTTCAATCCAATTCAGTAAGTATTATATTCGAGATATTCTGACAAAAATGGCCATACCTGGTTAAAAGGCATTCCCTACATAAATCAGTTTTTCGTTCCAGTTTTCAGTCGCTTTTGCGTTTCCTGGATTAATTATATTTCCCATGCAGAGAAAATTAGGCCATTGTTGTGTCTCAAATCAAGGTTACTGAAAAAGGACATCCGTAGATCCTGAAAACTTCAGTGATGGGTAAAGCATGGCTGATAACCATGTAGTTTTCTATAACTCAAAAGACTTTTTTTTACAGCGAATGTGATTTATTTTCGCTTGGCGAATGCATGCAAAATGTCATAAAAGTATGTAAATACCCCTAAACCCCTCTTTTTTAGTAAATGCCAGGCATATCAAGTGCATGATGCGACAGTAGTATAAATTGATTTGTTTGTGGGTTGGTTGATTTATATTAATAAATAGCATTGATATGAGCAGGCCACATAAAGCCGAAACAAAAATCATAGGCAGCGCAATAGCGCTGTCTAAGTAAAGATCAGGATACTTCAAAGTGTTGCCAGAGATTGTGTAACATTATCCTGTGATATGTTCCCCGCCCTTAAATAACGACTGTATATCAAATTAAAAGTATTCGAAAAATAAAGCTAGAATTATTAACTTATCCATTGGGCATTGTTTGAAAAAGAATATCCAGAAAATCTGAACCATTCTTGTCACCATTACGGAAGAAACCTAAAATTAATTAAAATTGCCAGGGAAAAATTGGAAAAATTGAAAATTGCAAATTGGAAGAAAAAATTGACTCCTAGAATTTGAAAGCTACCTTCCCCTTGTATCTTTGTTTTTAAAAAATGAATTCTAGATATACTACACAAAAGTTTTTCGTGTATAAATCAGGGTATGGGAGGCATATCCTTCAAAAGCAAAGCTCGGCCTCTTTGTGCTGCATGATAAAACTGATGATGAAATAGAAAAGGAAATTGGGGTGGTGCCGCTTTTACGTGCACGAGAAATTTGAAAGTTGTGAGAAATATAAGCAAATTTGGTTTAAATTCACTTTATTCTATTCTCAGCACACATTTCGTATATTTTACTGATGCAGAGATGAACGTCTCACAATGAGTGTTGATTTTGTGTGAAATAATTTCAAATATAATCTGAAATTTCTAGTTTCAAATATAGTTCCTTGCATTTTTATGTCAATTCTTTTTTTAGAGCTGGTTAAAAGAAATATTTAGAAAAGCGAAAATAGCAAAAAGTCAGCATAGTAATATACTTAGAGGCAGTCCTACATTTATGGGTTAGTATGTGAATCTAAAACGTAAGGAATGGGACGTTATCAGCGCTTATTAGGCATTTATATGACAAATGAGGGAATCAGAGTTTCAATTAAATACTGGAAATAAACATTAAACCGAGTAAATGATTCCTCGAGCGGACCCCCCTCTACCAAATTCCATGACCAGACTAAAACTGATTTGACCTATCTAGTTACAGTACGAATATCATTATAAAAGGCACTAAGTTTTATTTTCTTTTTCAATGATTTCTTTTTCATTCAGAAAAATATATTCTCTGTACAGGCACGTACGCAGGAATTTTTTTCGGGGGGGGGGGCAAAACCTTTGAAACAGCAGATATAAAGTAGCACTTTTTTTTATTTAGTATATAAAAAAATGCAAAAAGCACGTATATCGGAAAATACAGATTAACTTTAATCTGTAGTATTGTAGCGGATGGAGGGAAGAAGACTAAAGCCTTCTTCCTAAATTGATCCATTAAAAGCTGTAGGCTACTTTATCCTGAAAAGGGGGGTTAAACGCCCTAATATCACGGATAATTCTATTTTGTTGTGGAAAGCAAACTCTCTTTACGAAAAAAAAGCGCAATCGCTAATTACTTCAAAGAGGGTAAAAAGTTAGACAAAAAATGGGTTAATAATTGGGCAGTGACTTGACCGGATAATTGCATGCTGTAAAATTCCCAAAAAATGCTTCACAAATGTATCTGGATTCCTAATAAGGGTTCAACTTTTGCCAGAAATCCCAAGAAACCATGGGGAAATTGAACATTTCACAGAATATTGGGGGGCACGGGCCTGAAGGTCCCCGCCCCTGCGTACGTGCCAGTCTCTGTATATCTGCTTTCTTACTCTTCAATGGCTCCATTTCTGTCCTATTTGCAGGTGTAGAGCGTGTATTCATTTCCACTTTTGAAAGTTTTAAAACGAAACAATCTAATCTTTGACTGGTAGATTTTAGGAAGTAAAAGCACCTTAGATATCAGGGAAAAATTGACCGGAGCAAATATGGCGAAATAGGAAGTATAGAACAATTTTCAATTTAGCCATTAACTAGGGGCGCATTTTCACTTGATGATATGGTTTAAGAAGCAGTATATTTAGAAAAATATTACTGTGAAACATTATGAAAGCGTAATGGACCCCCATTTTTCTTGTTTCCTTTATGTTAAAAACGAGCATGGACTAATTTAACGAAAATACCTGCTCAAAGTAAAGAGCAATTTTGACACTTAAAATGAGCAATAGTTTTAAAGCTACTTAACAATTATAGTTTTTTCCAAGTATTGGGGGCAACTGCCTCCTCTCACCCCTCACCCAACAACACCACTACTTGCAAAAGATAGTCATTGACGCTACTTCAACCTTGAAAGGAGGACGTTAGTTTTTGTACGAGCTAAATCTTGCCCTACTACCTTAATTTGGCATGACCTGGAGTAATGTCAAGGGAGATTTACAATTTAGTTTATTTTTGAATCATGGTCACACCTACATAGTCTGCTTACTGACAAAGAACCAACGAAATTCCAGTTTTTCTTGTTTAATAATGGTGTCTGTAATTATCAACAAAGTCTTTGACTGCTGGAGGGTAGAACTCTGATTTTCTATTTAATGCTTCATCCGCGTTTCTATTTGTTTCCATCAACCGATAAACTAAGTTCTTACGGTCTCGAATGCCTAATTGAAGCCTGTGAATCATTTTAGTAGTATGGACGAAATCGTATTCAAGATTTTTTTCTGGGGGCGGGGGGTTACAAAACTTAAAGACACATCATAGATTTATTTATTTTCATTTTAGTTACGATTCGGACATATTTATTTTTTAGGGGGGGGGGTCCAACCCCCTAATCCCACCTGGATACGGCCTCGAGTACGGTAAGTGATAAACATAAGTAGGGAGAGGGTGGATAATTTAAAGTATGACTATAGCTCAGGGAGGGTTATTAGAATATATGTTGCATCATAATCGTTTTAAACTTAAGTTACATGGCCTAATTAAACCATTTTGACCATTGACCTCGGGTATCTGACCTAAATCATTTTGAAAGAAAAGCCCTTGGGTATCTAAAATAGAAGGCAGGGTTGTGACATGAAGTCCCTTTTATTATTGACGTTAGATCTGTGTTAGAGGGCTCACAATCATACCAATTTGAAATTGTTTCGTTTACCAGTATTTTTTCTATTGTCTATAAGACTAAAGTAGTGCTCTATTAATGACAAGATTATTTCATTCATTGAGTTGATAGTCAGCGAGGGGTTGCCAACTTTAAGAAATTGTTTACACAAGATGGCGCGTGACAACAGTTGAAGAACCGCCCCAAGGGTTGTGAAGACTATACTGGGTGTGGCGGAATAGTGCTAAAAATGGCGGAGGGGTCTGTCACACCTAGTGCTCCATGGTTTATATCAGGTGGCGGGAGTGGGTGACCCATGGATTACTGGTGTACTCATAAGTTGGATTATTTTGTGTCAAAAATCTCTGCAACTTTTCTTTAAAATTATTTGATTCACAAACATGCTGGTTACCTCGATTAAATATTACAGGACCTGGTTCAAAGAGTGTGGGAAACTAATAACAGTGGAAATTCAAGTTCGTGTCTGAGAAAAAAACAACAGTCGCCATCTGGCATTACCCGGAACAATAACTGAGTCAGATGTAAAAGCAATATAAATATTCTAGTTGTATTTTAATTACGGTTATTTTAGATTTTGTTTAAAAAACTTTTTAAAACAGCCCTAGCTTCCAAAGTTTTATTATTTTGTATTTCCAAGACGTCTTAAATAGGGATGGTCGTAAAAACTTCGGAGGAAGACATTTGATAAGAAATTCAACGTTCGATTGCCATTTTAAAGAATCAAAATTGATTGGTTGATAACCCGCCCGTGTCCTGTCCTTTTTTGTTACCCTACCCCTCCGTCACATCAAATCTATCTGCTCGAAATTTTGAGACAGCAATTTGTTCAAAATGGTCAGAAGGTCCAATTAATATTACCCCTATCCTGCACCTCCTGGGGTAGGGGTCGTAAATAATACAAATTACTAATTGTTTACGCGCATGTTTCATAATGGTAAAGGGATAGCCTGCTTGATATTGGGTGTACAATATTAATTTAATGGGATTTCCGGTGAGATTTTTAGGAGATCTTTCAGTCAGATCATTTTTCAAAACTTGGTGAAACCTCGAAATTTTCAGAAGCATTGAATTAATCAAACATATGATCCAGAATTCAGACTGTGTCGTCATCTTGTCATTTAAAGACGAACTTCTGTTTAAACTTAACTTAATGCCGTCTTTTGATAGCAACAGTAGGGCATTGTTAGCAGGTCAAAGCCTCATCCTGACATTTGACCTTAGAAAATCCCAAAGAAAGTAGGAAACATAAATAAACTGCAAAAAATAAACAACTGAAGAAAGAGGCTCCACTAACTTTGTAAATTGATAAGATGTACGCTATTTATCATCGAAGTAAGAATTGAACGCTCTGGAATTATTATAATATTTTTGTTCTGTTTATCTATTTCACTAAAAGGAATGTACTAAAAAGAATGTATACTCATTCTAACGAGGTTAGACAACTTTGACTTTATCATTGAATGACATTTTTCATGGGCACACGCGGGCCAAAACTAAATAAAAAAGAAAATAATTACTAGACAGTATTTAACATATTTGATAATGGATAATTGTTGTTTTTTTTTCAAAACGGCTGAAAATTTTACAAATGAGTTTTAGAATAATAATATGGAGAAGTTTCTTTCCTACTGGAACTTTAGAAAAGCAACCACGTGTTTTCCATTTTGTATTATAAGAGCGATAGAAAAATGGTGCGTAGTATTTTTTTCTTTTTCTTGCAATATTCCAACCTTCACAAGTCAAATTTAATAAACCAAGATGGAAACTATAGAAATGCCTTGGTTTTTTATAATATACATTAGGATGATATATACACCATATACACAAGGATACCCTGATGTATATGATGTCGTGGTGTATTATACAAAACTAAAAAAAAATAAAAATAAAAAAAATTAAAAAGGTAAAAACTACAAAAAAAAAACTAAAAAGAAAAAAGAAAAAAACTAAAAAAAACAAAAAAAGGTAAAAACCAAAAAAAAACTAAAAAGAAAAAAAAGGGGAAAAACACAAAAATTTATTTCATCATATACCAATTCAAAAATGAATGTATATACAGACCGGGACACCGGGACACAAATGACGACCGGGACACAGGGAATATAAATGACGACCGGGACACAGGGACACAACTACAACAGGGACGCCCGGGGGTACAGGGGGATATATAAATGACGATGGGGACACAGGGAATGTTCGATTAGCAATCACCATCAACAAAGCTCAAGGGCAATCATTAGAATCATGAGGTATAACTAAAAAAAAAAAACTAAAATAAAGGTAAAAAACTAAAAAAAAGACCAATTCAAAAACGAATGTATATACAGACCGGGACACCGGGACACAACTGACGACCGGGACACAGGGAATATAAATGACGACCGGAACACAGGGACGCAACTACAACGGGGACGCCGGGGGGCACAGGGGGATATATAAATGACGACGGCGACACAGGGAATGGTTGATTAGCAATCGCCATCAACAAAGCTCAAGGGCAATCATTAGAACCATGAGGTATAGATCTAAATACGGATTGTTTTCCCACGGACAATTATATGTTGCATGTTCAAGAGTCGGTAAACCTGACAATCTATTTATATGCACAGACAATGGGACAGCGAAGAATGTTGTATATTCGCAAGTTTTACGTAGTTAAAAACATATATATATATACTAGCTGTTGGGGTGGCGCTTCGCGCCACCCCAACACCTAGTTGGTGGGGGCGCTTCGCGCCCCCCCAAGCCCCCCCGCGCGCGTAAGTCGTTACGCGCCATAATAGTTACGCGCCATTGTAGTTGTGTCCCTATGTCCCACCTGTGAATATAGATAGATATATATATATATATATATATATATATATATATATATATATATATATATATATATATATATATATATATATATATATATATATATATATATATGGTTTTAACTACGTAAAACTTGCGAATATACAACATTCTTTGCTGTCCCATTGTCTTTGCATATAAATAGATTGTCAGGTTTACCGACTCTTGAACATGCAACATATAATGGTCCATGGGAAAACAATCTGTATTCAGATCTATACCTCATGATTCTAATGATTGCCCTTGAGCTTTGTTGATGGTGATTGCTAATCGACCATTCCCTGTCCCGGTGTCCCGGTCGTCATTTACATCCCCCTGTTTCCCCCGGTGTCCCCGTTGTAGTTGTGTCCCTGTGTCCCGGTCGTCATTTATATTCCCTGTGTCCCGGTCGTCATTTGTATCCCGGTGTCCCGGTCTGTATATACATTCGTTTTTTAGTTTTGTTTTTCTCCTTTATTTTTTTCCTTTTTTTTCTTTTTTAGCTTATTTAGATTTTTAGATTTTTTAGTTTTTTTATTAGTTTTTAGTTTTTTTTTCTTTTTAGTTTTTTTGTCCCGGTCGTCATTTATATCCCCCTGTTTCCCCCGGTGTCCCCGTTGGTTTTTCTCCTTTATTTTTTTCCTTTTTTTTCTTTTTTAGTTTATTTAGATTTTTAGATTTTTTAGTTTTTTTATTAGTTTTTAGTTTTTTTTTCTTTTTAGTTTTTTTGTAGTTTTTAACTTCTTTTTAGTTTTGTTAATTTTTTTTTTTTACTTATGTCCTGGTCGTCATTCATACTCCCTGTGTCCCGGTGCTTCCCGGTGCTTTGTTGATTGCTAATCGAACATTCCTTTTGTCCTGGTCGCTTTCTCTTTGAGTTTCGTCATTTATTTTTTTCTTTTTTAGTTCTTTTAGTTTTTACCTTTTTTAGTTTTTTTTAGTTTTTTAGATGAAAATTTTTTTTAGTTTTTTCCTTTTTTTCTTTTTAGTTTTTTATTGGTTTTTACCTTTATTTTAGCTTATTTTTCAGTTTTTTCCTTTTTTTTAGTTTTTTTTTATTTTTTATTTTTTTTAGTTTTTTACCTTTTTTTAGTTTTTTTAGTTTTTTTAGTTTTTTAGCTTTTTTACTTTTTTTTATTAGTTTTTAGTTTTTTTTGTAGTTTTTGCCTTTTTTTAGTTTTTTCAGTTTTTTTTTAGTTTTTTATTGGTTTTTACCTTTATTTTAGCTTATTTTTCAGTTTTTTCCCTTTTTTTTAGTTTTTTTTAGTTTTTAGTTTTTTTCGTTTTTTACCTTTTTTTTAGTTTTTTTAGTTTTTTTAGTTTTTTAGCTTTTTTATTTTTTTTTATTAGTTTTTAGTTTTTTTTGTAGTTTTTGCCTTTTTTTAGTTTTTTTAGTTTTTTAGCTTTTTTATTAGTTTTTAGTTTTTTTTGTAGTTTTTGCCTTTTTTTAGTTTTTTTAGTTTTTTAGCTTTTTTATTTTTTTTATTAGTTTTTAGTTTTTTTTGTAGTTTTTGCCTTTTTTAGTTTTTTCAGTTTTGACGTCACCTGATCCAGTTTTTTCAGGTGACGTCACCTGACACATCCATCCACACATCCACAGACAGACAACTTATTTTTATATATATAGATATATATATATATATATATATATATATATATATATATATATATATATATATATATATATTCACAGGTGGGACACAGGGACACAACTACAATGGCGCGTAACTAATATGGCGCGTAACGACTTAGGCGCGCGGGGGGGGGGGGCTTGGGGGGCGCAAAGCGCCACCCCAACAGCTAGAAACATCTAAAAACACATGCTAACTTTAACTTAGAGATGTTGACAAATCTACTTATAAGCGATTATTTGTCAGCGATACTGGATGATACTGTATTGGATGCTAAAAAAAAATGAATCATATTAGGATTAAGATGAAAAAAATAGATACACCGATAAGGTAGATAAGATAAAAGTTGTTGCAAAAAGACTGTGGGCCCTAGCAACACAAAATACAGCCTACAATCAAGGCTTGAAGAACAAAATACGACTTAAATAATATAAATCAAGGAAAAAGAAAACACAACAAGGTTAACATTATCAAACTAAAAACAATAACCCTAATACCTAAAAATCCCTTACAAACTATCCTCTCAAACATCCCTAATATCCCTATGTTTAATCCTTATACAAGGAAACTTGCTCAGCTGTTTGATAACATACGCGTTGCTCTTTGACACTCGCTCAATGAACCAACATTCATTCCCAAACACTCCTCCAGAATATTCACTCTCTGACTCAGATAGCCCTTCACGCTCGGATACAAAATGAAAGAGATTCTGATTCATACATCCATACATAGGGCAAAAGTGGGGGCCTGCCACCAACCTAAACTTTCCTAAAAATTTCTTCCTTTCCTAAATCCAACTATACCACCAACAAAAATTCTTCAAATCCTTTCTATTCAACCCAAATTTAAAATAACGAAGTTACATGAGGTTGCTTTGTGTCTACACGTGTTAATTTTAGGAAATTAATATAGAGTATAACAGATGAAGGCTCCATCTTAAGATTATTTTTATCAAGATGTTTGTCTCTATGTTAAAAAAAAAAAAACGAAAAAAACTGATCTAGTTGCAGTTGTCAGTACTATTCTACCGATGTTGTCAAATAAAATGTTTTGTTAAGTAGGCTATAACGTCTTTGCTACAAGAAATGTACGAATATAAAATACCTATATTAAATCAACCACTTATAAAAAAATTGAATATCAAAAATATGATTTATTTTCAGTAAATATTTTTTTTTATGTTCTTCTACTTCTCTTTTTTCTTTTTTTGTCTACGCTTGACCAAAATTGATATTTAGTAATTTGAGCTGGGTTAAGGCTATTTTGACTAAAAACCATGTATTAAGATTTTTAGAATTTATTAACAGACATTTTCAAATGGTCAATTTTAATTAATAAAACCGAATGAAGCACGAATATTCACTGATGTTTGAACTTGGCTTATTACAATTTTTCTGCTTTAGTGTCTAGATTACTAATATGCCAATTTCAAACAGTTTGTGGTAACGAACTGTAAGTAAGGAGTGACACGGCTCAATAGTTACCGAAACTCTAAAAAACCGAATTTTGATACCAATAGATATATCAAAAGAACAAGATCTTTATTTTGATTTTAAATATATATTTTTGATCAAGTTTAATCTTACCCATCCAAAGTTACGAGCCTGAGAAAATTTGCCTCATTTTCGAAAAAAGGGGGAAACGCTCTCTAAAGGTCCTAGAATCTTAATGAAAATCCTACCAGTAGATTCAAAATATCAGAGGACCCTAGTGTAGAGGTTTCAAGCTCCTATCTGCGCAAATGTGGAATTTTATATTTTTTGCCAGAAAAGAGATCACAGATGCGTGTGTTCAGTGGTTCTTTTGTTTTTTGTTGTTTTTTTTCCCCAGGGTTCATCGTATCGACCCAGTGACCCTCAAATTTTGTGAAAGGCTCATTCTAACGGAAAAAAGTTCTAGTGCCCTTTTTAAGTGACCGAATAACTGGAGGGCAACTAAGCCCCCTCCCACGCTCATTTTCCCCCTAAAATCACTGGATCAAAATTTTGAGATAGCCATTTTGTTCAATATTGTCAAAATATCTAATATCTATGACTTCAAGGATGACTCAATCCCCCACTGTCCCCGGGGGAAGGGCTGCAAGTTATGAACTTTGCCCATTGTATACATATAGTTTTTGTCATTGGTAAGTATAGGGAAGTTTTCAGGGGGGATTTTTCATGTTGAACGGTGAGTGGATTGGGTTACGTGGGAGGATTCAACGGAGGAATTTTTCGCGGGGGAAGATAATTTCTATGAATGGGGCGCTGAATGTCCCAGTATTATTTAAAAAACGAACAGAAATTAAATTAAAAAATGAGTTTTTTCAACTGAAAGTAAGTAGTAACATTAAAACTTAAAACGAACAGAAATTATTATGTATATGAGGGGCTTTGTACCCTCGTCAATACCTCGCTCTTTACGCTAAAGTATTTTTAGTAATTTCAAATGAGCTATTTATTTCAATTAAACGGCCCTTGTGATTCATGCGGTCATTCTTAAAGAATTGGAACAAAAATGACTCAATCCCCCACTGTCCCCGGGGGAAGGGCTGCAAGTTATGAACTTTGCCCATTGTATACATATAGTTTTTGTCATTGTTAAGTATACAGAAGTTTTCAGGGGGGATTTTTCATGTTGAACGGTGAGGGGATTGGGTTACGTGGGAGGATTCAACGGAGGAATTTTTCGTGGGGGAAGATAATTTCTATGAATGGGGCGCTGAATGTCCCAGCATTATTTAAAAAACGAACAGAAATTAAATTAAAAAATGAGTTTTTTCAACTGAAAGTAAGTAGTAACATTAAAACTTAAAACGAACAGAAACTATTACGTATATGAGGGGCTTTGTACCCTCGTCAATACCTCGCTCTTTACGCTAAAGTATTTTTAGTAATTTCAAATGAGCTATTTATTTCAATTAAACGGCCCTTGTGATTCATGGGGTCATTCTTAAAGAATTGGAACAAAAATCGAACATTAGCGTAAAGAGTGAGAAATTGACGAGGGGAAAAACCCACTCATAATACGTATATGAGGAAGTTCACCCCCTCGTCAATACCTCACTCTTTACGCTAAAGTTCGAATTTTGTTAATATTGGCCGATATAAGAAATAATTTGTTTTTGTTATATTCCGGTCAATCAAAGCATTTAATTTTACTTTAAGCTCATAACTATGATTTTTATGTGATAATAAACCAAAGATATTGTATGTGATCGGCTTGTGGTTGTTATTAAATAAAAAAAAATAAAACAATTTTTTCCATGTGAAAGTAAGGAATAACATTAAAACTTAAAACAAACACAAATTGTTATGTATATCTTTTAAAGATATTTTCTTTCATTCATTTTAGTCATTTGAAAATTGCTTTACTTGCAACTCTCATTTTCATAAGAATTGTTTTGACCTCTTTGGCCGTCTTGTTAATTTGTCTTTTAAAATCAGTTCCGCAAATATCGTTAAATTAAGTTACGTGGGAGAATCTAACCATGGAAAAATTTCTCGTGGTGGAAGGGATCTTTCCATGGAGGGGGAGCGGGATTTACCAATATTATTTAAAAACGATAAGCAATTAATAAAAAAACTAGTTTTTTGAACTGAAAGTAAGAAGCAACAATTCAGTTTGTTCCTTTTTTTGTGTTTAAAAAACGTTCGTTTTTGTGGATGAAAAATGTGTTTAAAATTTTTTTAAAAAAAAATTAATACATTTATGGCAATGTATCTATACATTGGCATAAATGGAACAGTAATATTCTATGTCAGAAAGGCATTCAAAGAAATTTATCTTTTTTCGTGGAAGTCTTTTGCATAGCTTCTTAAAATTTTGCTTTCTATGTTTAAATTCAATTTTAAGTTCAATAATTTAAACCAACTACAATACGCATTGCGGCGCCGTTTTTGCCATACAAAATTTATTGTTTCCTATCATAATGTATCTTGTATAAGCATATGCCAATCCTGAATATTGATGAGAAATTAACTGATTATTGTTAATTGATTAAATATTTAATTGAATTATTTTCTATGACAGCTTTCATGACACTGTTGAAAAATTAATTTATTATTGTTAATTGATTAAATACTTAATTAAATTTTTTTCTTTGACAGCTTTTGTGGTACTGGGCTAATAAAAGCGTTAGGCCTAATATGCAATAGTCAATCTTTACCTATGTTTTCCCGCTAAAATTTTGTCGGTAGTTCAGTTCCTTTATTTATTTCAATTTCAATTCCTGAAATTTGATTTTTAACTTGAAATCAAGTCAAATATTTTCAAATCAACAATTATAATAGTCGGAAAACAGACAAAATTTAGAATTTGTTGAGGAACATGTTTGATAAAAAACGCATATATTACTGAGCTGACCATAATATTAATGAGTAGAATAATAATTTATGACATAAATATGTCTCCTTCAAGTGCGGGTTTAGTCCCCGTAAAAAAATGAAAGATTTTATCAGGGTAAAATGCTATTAAATCTAAAATCTCAAAATTAAACTTCTTGCAATGAAAAAGAGTTAAAATCTTAAAATTCAACTTCATTAATAAAAAAAGAAGACAATTTTCAGGGATAACTGACCTCGACAGATCATTTGAAATGGAAGGTTAACTTCTTGCAAAACTACTTTTCAAGCACTCAGTGTATGGGCTTTAGCCCATAGCATTATGGGCTAAAGTATATGTTTAAAGCATTACTTAAATATAATTTATGTTAATAAATATTAATCTATGTTATTTGCAGGGACATAGCGCGTTTGCACGATGGGACGCCTTCTTAAGAAATGGTTACGTTATTGTAGTTTTCCAACTGATGGCGCTATCAGCCCAAGGAATAATATCCCAGCTATCTTCTAATATCATAACCGTCGGAGGAATTCGGTTTCAGTCTGTACTGCAGGTCAGTTTTCAATACTATATAAAAAAGCTGCACATTTGACTGTCACATTGTCAAAAAGAAAGTACTGGCGATGCATGGTAATTTTTAACGCAATTTTACCAATGTTGTAATGAAATTTTTTCGTAAATTTCCGGAAATTTTCCCTGAGTAATGTAAAACTATCAAGTTTTAAAATAGACATACGTAACTTGACAAAACAGAAATTGGGAACCTAAGAACTTAATTTGTTTCCCTTTAAGTTGCTCTTGCTCTATATTTGAGCGTGTTTTACCTCAAAGCCTAGTTCCTGAGGCTGGTATCTGTCCATATTGTTCTCCAAAACTTATTTCGTTTACAAAATTCCATCATAGCTCAAACGATTGGTGGCAGGGAATTGTAAATACAGTGACCCGCTAATAAAAACTGACAGCCTGAAAAAAAATGAATAGTATAATATTCATTACAAGAAACCCACTTTTCATGCTGATAATATGAAAAAAACTTCGTTTTCTTAAAGAGTTAAAGAGGCTGCGTCCCAAAGTCGAACCTTAAAACGTACAGGAATTAGAAAAGGCAGTTGGGGGGCTGCCGCCCCCCCAAACCCCCCGCTTTTAAAGACTCTTTTGTACAGGTTTTTTGTTTTTTTGCTAACCCCCCGCTCTTGGCTTCGGAAAGGCCCTCTTTTAATTAAAAAATAATTGAAATGAATGAATAATGGAATAACTTCGAAAAATGTTAAACACAAGAGGACAGGAGAACCATTGCGCCGAAACTAGTAATTAGTAACAATGAAGTCCCCCCACAAAAAAAACCTGTCCAAAAGAGTCTTTAAAAGCGGGGGGTTTGGGGGGCGGCAGCCCCCCAACTGCCTTTTCTAATTCCTGTACGTTTTAAGGTTCGACTTTGGGACGCAGCCTCTTTAACTCTTTAAGAAAACGAAGTTTTTTTCATATTATTTCTGTACGTTTTTCTACAATCCATGGTGGATGTAATTTAATAATTCCTGTACTCCTCGTGGAGGAATTAGGAGAGGAAGTTGGGTGGCTGCCGCCCCCCAAACCCCCCGCTTTTAAAGACTCTTTTGTACAGGTTTTTTGTTTTTTTGCTAACCCCCCGCTCTTGGCTTCGAAAAGGCCCTCTTTTAATTAAAAAATAATTGAAATGAATGAATAATGGAATAACTTCGAAAAATGTTAAACACAAGAGGACAGGAGAACCATTGCGCCGAAACTAGTAATTAGTAACAATGAAGTCCCCCCACAAAAAAAACCTGTCCAAAAGAGTCTTTAAATTAGGACTATAAGAAGACTATTAGGAGAGGCAAACCCCCCGCTTTTAAAGACTCTTTTGTACAGGTTTATTTTTTTTCATATTAATTCTGTACGTTTTTCTACAATCCATGGTGGATGTAATTTAATAATTCCTGTACTCCTCGTACAGGAATTAGGAGAGGAACCTCCCCCCCCCCGCTTTTAAATCATTGTATAAAATAGAAAAAAAATAGATAGAATGACCGAAATGTTTCTTTTGCTCATAAGAAGCTAATATTCTGTTATCTCTCAAATGATAAGCTGTCCAGGTGTTATCAAAATTTTTTTGATGTTGTGAAAAAAAACCTCCCGTAAGGGACTTGAACCCTTAACCCGAGGATTAAAAGTCTCACGCTCTACCAACTGAGCTAATAACTTGCATGTGTGTAAATATAACTTCTCAATAGCTTTTAAAAATTTCAAATTAACATGGGCTCTTATGGAGAGAAATCCGTTAATTAAATAGCTAATGGGTGGTTTCTGGAAAACAGGGAAGGAGTTATCGGATCGAGCTGAAATTTCGCGGATAAGCTCCTGGGCCGTAGGGGACCTTAACTTGTGAATTTCAGCCCGATCGGACAACGTTAAAAGGGGTGGGGGGGGGGGGGGTTGGAGGGTCGAAACTTTCGGGGGGTTAAGATTTTCCTACGAAACTTTCATGGGCACTTACTCGGAGAATTCCGCATCGAATGAGTCTTCGTACACCCAGATCCGATGTCGGGTGTGACCTGTAGGCGTCTAGAAAAAAAAGTAAATGAATTTTAAGTGGCTATGCGTGGTTTCTGGAAAACAGGGAAGGAGTTATCGGATCAAGCTGAAATTTCGCGGATAAGCTCCTGGGCCCTAGGGGACCTTAACTTGTGAATAGGGGACCTTAACTGAACCTTAAAGGGGGGCTTGGGTTGACAGGTCGAAACTTTCGGCCAGATTTTCCCCATGAAGAAAAAGTTGGAGGGGGATGAAATTTTGCAGGTTTCTTAGTTGGAGCTCGGGCTACGAAATGCATCCCTCCCCATCCGTCTGCGACCACTGGAACCGAAGATCTCTTAACATTGTCGTGTGTCGCCTCTTTATAGAGGCACGAGTGTGCCTCCTTGATTACCAAAGTGTAAAATTAGTAATTTTAAAATTATGTTATAATTTATTACCGTGAGAACACTTAATTAGCTTTAGAAACAGGGGGAAACACCTACAGAAAAGTATGCAGTCTTGAAGAAATCTCTGCAATGAAATTCCTCATATGTTTGAAGCCTGAAGTGGAGAGTCTAATTAATTTTAAGCTTTTTAACTTATCAAAGTGTGAATCTTGTAGTAACAATTTTAGAATCAAGAATTTAGTCTACTTGAATCCGACTTTTTCTCCCATTAAATAAAAAAAACAAGTTTTTTCAACTGAAAGTAAGGAGCAACAGTAAAACTTAAAACCGAACAGAAACTATCACGTGTATGAAGGGGATTGCCCAAATCCTCAACATCTTGCTCTTTACACTAATTTTTTTTAGTATTTTAAAAAAAAGCTTCCTATTGCAGCCACTTTGGAAAGAACAGTTGGAAAGAACGCGAAAATTTACCATAGAGAGCGCTAGTATCCCAATTTCATCCAAAATGGCGTTTACATCTGTTTCACAAAAAACGGCTGATTGTTCTAATTAAACGATCCTTGATCCTTGTGTTTCAGAAGTCGCTCTTAAAGGATTGGGAGAAAATTTAAACTTTACCATATAGAATGAGGGGTTGAGGAGGAGGAAATCCCCTTCACGCACCTAATAATTTCTGTTTGGTTTAAGTTGTAATGTTGCTCCTTACCTTAAGTTGAAAAAACTTGTTTTTTTAATTTAATTTCTGATCGTTTTTAAGTAATGCCAGGAAATCTGGCCCTACCTCCACGG
Organism: Artemia franciscana; assembly: GCF_032884065.1. NCBI lineage: Eukaryota > Metazoa > Arthropoda > Branchiopoda > Anostraca > Artemiidae > Artemia > Artemia franciscana. The sequence continues at coordinate 30,476,176 of NC_088868.1, read as the reverse complement.
AGAAATCTCCTTCTCTACTGTAATATCCTCTTGACAATTCAATAACTCCACGCGTAAAATTGAGACGCAAATGAGAAAGCAAGGCATTTAAAAAGAATGTTGTATAGGAATTCTGGCAAATTGATCCAGTGCATAATTTCACCTGACAAGTTCACCCCTGGGAACCTCCCTCTTCATAGAAAATTTCCCCTTGGAAAAACCTCTAGCGAAAAATTTGTCCCTACCCGAAAATACATACATACTTCACAATAACAAATGCTATTTGTAAAAAATGGGCAAATTTTATCACTTAAAGACCCTTTCCCCTGGGACTGAGGGGGGTCATTTTATATTCAAACGCATAGTTATTGGGCCTTTGAACTATGATGAGCAAAATGGCTATCTCAAAATTTTGATCGGACGACTTCGGAGAAAAAGGGGTGGGGAGGCCTAGTTTGCCTCCAATCTTTTTTTATATTTCTGTTGGTTTCAAAGTTCCGTTTATTAGAGTTTCAGTTACTATTGAGCCGGGTCGCTCCTTACTTACAGTTCGTTATTAAGAACTGTTCAGTGGAAAATCCCGGAGGAGAATTTTTTCGCAAACTAGCTAAGGGTAAATGTAAATACAGTAGATGTAGATGCAGTCAAGGGTGATGGTCAAAATATTTCATAGAGGGTGACTAGCCAACAAAAATATTCAAGTATTCAAGCTTGAAAAAATACTGTTATGCCAGAAAAACGTCATATAATTTCAAATATTACGAGGTTTAGCTGTCTTTGTCAATTATTGGTCTCACAGAGGATGGAGATTTGGAGGCCAAGGCCCCCTTGGCCCTCGCTTTTCACTTAATCGAATGCTACTACTACTATTAACAACTCACTGCAGCACCAAGCAGCCTGAGGCCCACATAGTTGTGCACGCCCCTCCTCCGTCTCAATCTCTTCAAATCCTTCCTCTTTACAACCTCCCAAGAAGTTTTTATTCCCCTTAATTCTTTCTTTAAGACATTTCCCACCCCTATTTTGGGGTTGATCTGATTTTCGCTCGGTCCTAGATGGTTGGCCGACAAGTACAATCTTTGGCAATCTGTCATCCTTAATCCACAGAACGTGTCTTAGTCATCTCAACCTTTCTTTCATTTACTGAATGGACAGGCAGATTTCATCTGTGCTTTGACCTTACTAAATTATGCTGATTAAAGCATCTTAAGCGATATGTCGTCAGAATGTAGAAGATGGTTAATAGTGAAAACGACATTTTATTTCATTTTGTTTCTAAAAACTAAGATCAAGGATGTATGTTTAGTTTTTTTTCTAGGGGTCTTTTACCATACCAGTGGTAATAAAATATTGGGGAAAGGGTCATTCTAACATGGGTTTCAATTTCTTAGCCTTCATTAAGTAGCAAAGGGGATGAAAATCCCGACATAGCCAACTTATTTAAAACTATTGAAAGGCTGGTCTCCAAACCTCTCTATTTCAGAGGTTATACTGCTTTGTGGTGGTGCATTTGTGCTAAACGTATACGCAATCCATGCAAAATAGCAGGTTATTATATATAGAAAATTCCTTTGAACTTTTATTTGACCGATTCGATTCAGTTGAGGCTCCTTCACTTTATGTACATTAGTTTATTTTTGTTCAATAGGTATGGCACAGGAGATCAGTTATTCTTTCTTTGGGGAAATATTTTTGGCAGAGGGGACTTTTTGCTGAAACCTCAGGAAATAGGATGGAAATATGCATTTGTATGATAATTTACTTTGGGGGCAGAGAGCAGACTATGAGTGGAAAATTGGGCATATTTCTAAGCACACATACAATCTAGAGCCAAATCTTGCAGATATTTTCGGATGGGAAATGGGGGAGGTCCTGAGCTCAAATTAAAACCTCAGTTTAAATATAGTTTTTCAAACTTTCTGGTGGCCGTCCTTCTGAATGAATTTAAAGGGGGGTTTCCTTCACTCTAAGGCATATGTCTGAACAGAGTGAGCTGTTTGGGTACTAGGGGATGGCAAGTCTCCTGGCCTTGCACGAAAGGGCGAAGGTGAGTGGATATCTTCAAAGAACAAACTAAATACAGTTTTCCAAATGAACCAACAGTGCTGAGTTAGTTTAATATGAACATTTATTGTCCCTTATAAACGAGGGTCTGGCGTCACTTAAATCCACTGGTGGCTGCTTAAGCTTTATGAAGACTATTCATTATGTATAGAATATGGTATATATTCAAGACGGAGTATTACGCAAAAGTTAAATTATGTCGTATAAGGCAAGGGGTGGAAGGGGGGCCTACTAGTTGCAACCTCTATCCTATAATGAAGTTATGAAGTTTTAAACTTTCAAGTTTTAAGGCCATCCCCTCCGATTAGTGAAAATTTCGTATTTTTTATTTTGAATAAAATAAAATATTGCTTTTTCAAACCGTTGTGATAAAGCAATAAACTTTTTGTCACATTTCTGTTTGGTAGATTATTCAATCTTGGAGGTTAAAAACTACTAAAAATTTAGTATCAAGAGTAGGGGGTCGGACTGAGCAGCTGCAAACCTCATTCATGAAATAAATTCTGCTCAACTTGAGTTGACTGTTGCTCCCTCCCGAGAAGTTTTTCTTTCAATTGAATTCTTTTTATGACTGATTTCCACCTCACCCAAAATGGTAAAATCTTGGCTTAACCTCAATTTTTTTTTCCTAAAATGCACGATTTGTATCAACCTGACGTTCCTCATTTGTAAAAATGTGGGCCTCAGTACACTAACCTTTCTTTTATTGTTGATCTTGAAAACTTGATGAAGCTACATTTTTTGTATAGCTTATTGCTCCATATACTGTAATTCAAACAAAAACCTTCAGTTCCCCTTAGAAAATTGAATTGAAAACTTCTATCATGAATTGAAAACCTATTGAAGCTCCCACATTTGAGAATCATACGTGACCACTATCATTATTGCGGCCTCAATCGTTCTTCCCTATCCTTCCTAGCTTGTGTTCAACTGCGAAAAAAAAACAACAAAAAACACCAGCACCCTAAGTAAGTCTTAGTATTACCTGAGTTTAGTTTCTCTCTATACTTCCGAACTTGTTTTCAACTGCGAAAATGACCTTGTACCTCAGTGATTCTACTTTTTGCGCTACCGCTGCATCCACTGCATTACCGCATCATCAAACACGCATATACAACAAATATGCGGCATCAAGAGATACGTTGCCCTCACAATCACAGAATACCGAATGAAATGATTGGGCAATGCATTACGGAAGCCACCAGAGTACCCGTCTTTTCGAATCCTTTTGGAAGTGGAATCCCGGGCTTCCACTGGGAAGCCCAGTGGCTTCTAGTTGCAGAGTAGCTGGCACAGACTGCACTATATTGATCAAACGGAAACCTCTAGATGTTCATTTGCTTCACAAACTAATCCATTCATTTTACTAATATTACCCACATCAGTGAAGCTTTTAACTTAATTATCACCTTTTTACCTTCATTTATTATTAGGCTAAGTGACTTAGTTTTCTGAAAATGAATGTCTTGCACTATTTGGCACTTTTACTGTTCGTACACCTTTAATTCTAAAAACCACCAAAAATTTATTCATTTAACTAACCTTTTTATCTACTACACTCAAATCATCTGCATATTCTGAAGTTCAGGAGAGTTGTAGCTTCCAATTGATACCATGGTTTCCTATGGCCTTTTTCCTTAGCTTTAACCCTGTTTCCTATAACAGCATTCATCAGAACTACCCGTATAAAGGGGGATAATACCTTAATACAAGTAATAATGACTTCGTCAGTACCACAAGCCATTGTGACGTTCTTGTATAGTTTAAGACCTTAAGAAATCAAAAATCTACCCATAATAATCAATCAAACTTTTTAATTTTACTCTCCTTTTTCGTATTGTTTTATTTGTATGTGTACTGGGGTTGTTAGCCCAAACAAGCTTTGCTTCGGGCCGTTTGCTTGTTTTGTTTTGTTTATATATATTAATAGACCCATCTTTCTTTCAAAACTAAGAAAATAGATAATTACATCTACTACTTATCGCATCTCGTCACAGCAAAAAGTTACCTGATGCCAATGTGGCAAAAAATGTTCAAAAAGTGTTGACCTAATGCATAAACAGTCTCTGGCTTAGAAACCTTAGGTCGTTATGCTCGTTTTATCACCCCGGTTAGAAACGATAAATATAAAGTTATAACCGAACCAATAAAATATATAAGCAACACATTAATCTGAGTAAAAGCAGAACCGTTGACTTAGCAAGGGATGTCGCGTTTTATTCAGGCTACCCCCCCCCCCATCCTTGTAACATTAATTTGTCTCATTGAAAAAAGATAGGCCTAATCATCCTATAACTTTCAAGCCGATCAGGTAAAAAAAACTTCCTACCTTTCTAGTGAGGACTTATTGCTGAAGGGGTGGATGGGGGAGGGGGTCACAGATTGTCTCATTGAAAAAAGATAGGCCTAATCATCCTATAACTTTCAAGCCGATCAGGTAAAAAAAACTTCCTACCTTTCTAGTAAGGACTTGTTGCTGAAGGGGTGGATGGAGGGGGGTCACAGATTGTCTCATTGAAAAAAGATAGGCCTAATCATCCTATAACTTTCAAGCCGATCAGGTAAAAAAAACTTCCTACCTTTCTAGTGAGGACTTGTTGCTGAAGGGGTGGATGGGGGAGGGGGTCACAGATTGTCTCATTGAAAAAAGATAGGCCTAATCATCCTATAACTTTCAAGCCGATCAGGTAAAAAAAACTTCCTACCTTTCTAGTGAGGACTTGTTGCTGAAGGGGTGGATGGGGGAGGGGGTCACAGATTGTCTCATTGAAAAAAGATAGGCCTAATCATCCTATAACTTTCAAGCCGATCAGGTAAAACAAACCTCCTACCTTTCTAGTGAGGACTTGTTGCTGAAGGGGTGGATGGGGGGGGGGTCACAGATTGTCTCATTGAAAAAAGATAGGCCTAATCATCCTATAACTTTCAAGCCGATCAGGTAAAAAAAACTTCCTATCTTTCTAGGGAGGACTTTTTGCTGAAGGGGTGGATGGAAGGGGGGTCACAGACCAACTCTGTGCTTCCAATCACAAAGTCAAAAAAAGGTAAAATATTCATAAGTTTTTGAATAAATTTAAAATAGAGATGGGTGGTGATTAAGGGTCATTGGAAGAACTATTTGACCGCTTTTTTTCACGAATCATGCATATTGAAAAGCCTGGTGTGGTTCTAGTCCAAACAAAGTGGAAATAGGCAAACTTTCTGATGTCCACCAATTCAGTCCACAGCTCCGACTGATTTTTCCATTAAGTCAGGATTTGAAGTGTTTTTGCACCATGTCATTGAAACAAAATTAGTTTAGCACCGATAATCCTTGCCCACTTCAGTTTAAATAAGGTACAACCTACCTGCCTTTCTGCTGAAAGCTGGTGATGAAGGTAAGGGGAAAAGGGACTGAAGGGATCACGGGACATTTGTACCTCCTGCAGATTTAAATCCCTTGCATAATACTGGTTTAAAAAAATTAAAACATTACACCTTTTTATGGCAATCTGTTTGTAATGAACCGAGTTTGACTTAATTATTATTATTATTTTTTTTTTAATATAGTGAAAGTTCTATATTGATGTTCTCATTTCTTTCTTTCTAAATTAACTTAAAAAAAGTGCAAAAACCAAATTGTTTTGTCGCAACTTTACTTTACTAAGTGACTACTTTCACTGTGAGATAATTTTGTTATAATCATAGGTTTTAGCTTGGGTGAAACGGTGTTAGAGTCAGAATGTAACAAGGGAAAAAGGGATGTCCTCCGGATATGCTACTGATACGAGAGGGGTTGAACTGGAGACCTGATCCCCCTAAAAATACGCGGTAAAGTTGTGCAAAATGGTGCAAAAGCAGAGAAAAGTGGTGCTTTTCAAGGGTGTTGTGAAACGTCTTACTAAGTTTTCATGAACTGGAAAATTTACTACAAGCTGCCTGGATTTTTTTGGAATGGTATATACAGTCTAAATTAGGGTATCGAAGGTGTTATCAAATATCTCTCTCCTACCCTTTCACTTACAGAGTTTTCAATATTCTCTGGTCAGGTCCTTTATCTCTTTTAAATAATAAAAAGTATAATAAATAAGCTAGGTTTAGAATTTTTTCTCATTAACTAGAGGTCTCGGTAAAGTACTAGTTCAGAATTTGAGTTGAAATCCAAGAAAGGATTTTTCTTTATTTTTTCCAATCCGTATAGTTATACAATCTTATTGGACATACAAGTGTGAAAAGAGTGAAATTAGGAACCTAAGACTCATTTTAAGATCCAATTTGAGGCAAAGACCCGTTTCCAAAATTTTTATCCACTTGTCAGACAATTTTTCCAAATTTTACTCAACGTCTGGAAGGGGGAAGTGGTGATGCCTTCTGGTTCAAGAACATAACCTATCCACTTTTTTCATCGATGTCAGGAGTGATTCTTTTGTTGTTACAGTGCTGATAGTTAAAGTGTCATCAGCAAATAATGCAATTTTCATATTCTTTATATCATTGAAGTTGTTTTCACCTCAAGAAAACCAATGGTCACAGAACCAGTGCAGGACGAAGACCAATGCATTTTCTGAGGTCTACACCAAAGCGCGTAAGCCGGCTACTGGACAGCAATAAATTCCTGGGACCCCCAAGTCGAATGGATGCTTTATGCAATCCTGCCCCCATCTTGGTCACAACAGGGTTTTCAGCACTTGTCGGTGCTTTTCTGTCAACTAGAGTTGAAATACTGCATAGACAACCTCAGGCCTATTACCTCCGGCTCATTATATATTCATACCTACAAACATTATGTAACTATGTGAGGCCACTCATAATAGATAATTAGCTAGGAAGCGGTTTTTCAGCCCGAAAACCCCCACCAAAACAGACCAAGCCAAGAAGAAGTATTCATTAACTAGAATCCCGTGTGACTTCTGTGTTGTTTACTAAGCTACAATTTCCTCGGGGGATGCCACTCCTTAAATGGGATTAGAGTTGTCCGCAAGATCCCTAGTCTTGCAGGTACCCCAAAAGGGTTGAGGCAACACTTGGCAGACGCTTTTTTCCATAGATCTAGATCTTACGCCCTGCTCCAGTTGCCCTCCTATAAAGGATCCTCGTGAAATATAAAATTGACAGTGAAATATAAAATTATTTAACTGGATATTTCGAACACATATACAGTGTTCATCATCAGCAGTAAAACTCACTGCTGAGTAAGACTGTTTTACTGCTGATGATGAACACTGTATATGTGTTCGAAATATCCAGTTAAATAATTTTATATTTCATTGTCAATAAAAAGGTATCATCCCTATTTTGAACTGTTTTACTTTCCCTGGGTGAGCGTGGCTCAGTTTCTATTATGAACCCTCAGGAACAGGGGTTCCCTTGGTCCGCACTTCCTATGGAGATACCTTACATATCTGTAGTGTTCCCTTATCCCCTCTTGGGTACGTGCTGATTGGCCTGGGAAATCCCTACTTAGCAGTTATTGCAGCAAATGATTAGAATCTAATCTGTAAGCCAAATGCAAAATTTGAATTTTTCTTTTTTTTACTGAGTTCATTATGTTTGCACACATTGCACTCCCAGACAAAGCCATTGAATCAGAAAATTGGCATTTGTGCAATGCAGGCCATTATTCAGCATGCGAAAAAGATTTTTTTTTTAATTTCAAGTTTTAAGTTGACGCTTATATTGCTAAATATTGGTTTGCTTTTAACAGTATTAAACTTGAGAGTTTACTGCCGTTGGATATTTTAATTTAATTTTAATTTATTGATGTCCTAATGTATATTTAAATGTTATTGTAGTGAATAAATATAGTCAATTTTTTATGAACTAAGGTCAAAGCTATTATAGTGAATACACATAGTTCAGTCTATTCTAACCTTTGGGTCTTAAATATATTATTATTTTACAGGTTCTCTTATACCGGAAATCTTTGAAGATTCATTACGCAGCAGAGCCAGTTGAAGATGAATGTCTTGGAAATCCAGAAAATATTCTAATCGGTGACACAAACAATGTTATGTCATTCATTTGGAATATCCATTATCTTTGGGCTATTCCTTTCAAGGTAGATTATTGTTATGGTCTTTCTGTTGCTAACAACGCTAGCGCTAGCTTAGTCGCTAACAACGATGTTTTTCCAGTTTTTAAACTGGACACTTAACCTTGTTTTTCGTTTATAAGCATTCACTGTCTGTGGGTTATCACGTTCAATGCATGCTATTGTTGTGAATCCTTTAATATTTGATATCTTATTCACTAACTCAGTGAAATAAAGAAGTAAGATTTGTTTATAAATTTTACATCTTTACACGTTTTCATATGTTTCTCTATGTTTACGCGTGTATGTTGATATGCATTCTTTATGTTAATATGTACTTTATATGTTTCTATTGGAAGATTTTACTTCTTTTTCTAATTTCAGACTGCAGACATTCTTCATTAAGTTTGAACATTCACTATCTGTGGGCTATCCCGTTCAACTCGAACTGTTCTAACAACTTCTCTGTCATACTAATATTTTAGTCACTTATTCTTTGCAAAGATGCATGTACTTACCCTCTTTGGTATTTGCTTTTTCTTTTTGAATTTTGTCGTCATTAAAATTTTTTAGGTATGTTCTGCTGAGTATCCCTTACTACCTTACTGCCTTATCTGCCTTATCTACCTTATCTGCCTTATCTGCTTATCTACCTTATCTGCCTAAAGGTTAAAGTCAGCTATATTGATTTTTCCACATAGATGTTCAGGGTTCAGTTCGTTATTTGAGGCAAAGGGGAGAGAAAGTGACATCAAACTGATAACTTATAAGTTTTTATTTACTTTATCATTATATGCATTATCATAATTTTTAGTATTATTTTTACTATTTTACCAAAGAGGTGATTTTTTTTATTTTCACATACTACGCGTTAAATGGGTTTATCTAGATCCTATGGTCTGTAAATAAATAAACCCTAAAAATTAGATTTATTGTTAAATCTTATATCGATATTCTAAAAAACTTTCAAATTAGAATAAATGATACTACAGTTTAGAGTTTAAATCTTTCACCTTCAAATCTTACTAAACAATATCGAGTGAAATCGTCGATATTTGTAGAATAGATTAATAACTCTTCAGTATTTGGAGACATCGATACCCAAAAAGGATGGGGATAATGCATCCCTATACCCTTTAGGTGCAAGACAATAAATGTGAAACAGAAACTGTATGTTCTTATGCTAGAAGAATGTATGAAGATTTGAATCTTAAAAAAAAAAGTTTTCAAGCTTTTACCTCACTGGACTTTTTTTTATCTTATTCCTCCAATTTTTTTTATCTCCTGCAAATATTGTCATTGTCTTTCTATGAGTTGCTCATAAAATTAGACGTTATACGAGTCACTCATATGAGTGAACCCATGCTAAGGGAACCTCTGCTGCATAAAAAATCTTTAAAGATTTCCGGTAGAAAAAAAAATATTTAAGAACCAAAGGTTAGAATAGAATGGACCTTGGTTCATAAGCATTGGTGTGTGTTTATTCACCACAATAACATTTAATTATGCATTAGGAAATCAATGAATTAAAATCAAATGTATGTTTTGCTGTCACTTAAAAGTTAATTTTCACTTGAAGATAGTTTCAACCAGGGTCTGCTCAATTTCAAGATGTCTTTTCTTTTCACGATGTAATCTCAAGAGGGCAATTATAAAGTAGGCACAGTAGGTTTTAAAAAAGGAAATAAAAATTTCAATTTTGAATTATCCAATAGCAACAATTTTGCTGTCCTTTCTGTTTCTTACTTAAACTGAATCTGTTTCAGTTTCTTACCTACATTCTTGCTTCGGTTTCTTACTCACGTTTCTTCATAGGTGGCTTTGATCATTTTCCTTCTTTACATAAAGCTAGGAACAAGTGCTGTCTACGGAACAATTGGTGCCATTTTACTACTTCTTCCCGGTCAGTTGTTCGTAATGAAGAAAATGAGCTCTATCAGTAGTGTGCTAATGGTGAGTATATCAGTTTTTTTTTCTTTATAACAGTGGTTAGGACATTGAGCTCCTGATTCAGTCTTGATCGATATTGTAGCTTTGCTAAAGTAGTTCTGATCAATTCAAACAGTAGTTTACAGAATCAGTGCTACCCAACTTGTACCCCCAACTGATCCCCCCTGCTCTCTCACCATATCGCTACTTTTAAAACTTATATTATATTTTCCATACATTTTCCTTGTTTTTATGCTACGATACCCTTCTATGATATGCATCCCCTCTCCCCAAAAAATTCCAGTGATTCATATTAGTAAATTAAAAAATTAAAAATAACACAGGAACTGTTAACCAAAGGAATACGAAAAGTGAACTCGATCTTTATCCTATTTAAATAAAAAAAAAAAAATATATCTTAGTTGACTCCAGACAATTACGATCTATTTGCAGATCCATAGCTCGAATGCTCTTGTAGCCTGCCTCCATAGCTCGAACCCTACTGGAAATGAAGTTCTAGTAGCTAGATAGTACAGGGTCCAGATATCTTTAAAGATTACTGCTGCCTTTGCTGATGATAAGGGCAAGAGCATTGGTCGGGTTTTGTCATATGAAGCAATGTTGTCCCTGGAAAATATTCTTCCGTTGTAGAGGCTAACCCTCTTAACCAGTTAATATCTAATGATTTTTTGTAATGATTATCCTTTGCTACTGGTAACTAGGTAATTTTTGTAGCCAACAGCACTACTTAAACTTAGAAAAGAGCGATACGTTGTTTTTTTCCCACAAAGGTCATTGTTTTGAAACTATGGGTGTAGAAACCCGGCGAAGGGTTTATTCAGTCACTAATTAATTAGATTTTAATTATAGTTAGTTTAAAATTAATTAACTGTTAACCTCGTACCCTTTAGAGGAGCGAAAAATAATTGGAGGGTGACCTGACACCCTTCCAACGCCCAATGTATTACTGTGCACCTTCACAGCCCCCTTTACTTCACATTAACACTTCATTGATGATAGCTTTTAAGTCAAAATGGTCAATGGCTTTTAAGTCAATGGGTGAGTAAGTCGTCCCTAAAGACATAGTTATTAGGTTTTTCGACTGTGGTGAATAAAATGGCTATCTCAGAATTTTTATCCGGTGACTTTTATGAAAAAATGAGCGTGGGAGGGGGCCTAGGTGCCCTCCAATTTTTTGGTCACTTAAAAAGGGCACTAGAACTTTTAATTTCCATTAGAATGAGCACTCTCACGACATTCTAGGACCACTCAGTCGATACGATCTCCCCTGGGAAAAAAACAAAAAAACAAAAACAAAAAAACAAACACGCATCCGTGATCTGTCTTCTGGCAAAAAATGCGAAATTCCACATTTTTGTAGATATGAGATTGAAACTTCTACAATAAGGTTCTCTGATACGCTGAATCTGATGGTGTTATTTTTGTTAAGATTGTACGACCTTTAGAGGGTGTTTCTCCCTATTTTCTAAAATGAGGCAAATTTTCTCGGGCTCGTAACTTTTGATGGGTATAACTAATCTTGATGAAACTTATATATTTAAAATCAGTATTAAAATGCGATTTTTTTGATGTAACTATTGGTATCAAAATTCCATTTTTTAGAGTTTTGGTTACTATTGAGCCGGGTCGCTCCTTACTACAGTTCGTTACCACGAACTGTTTGATATTTCCTTGTTTTTTCATATTTTGCTACTGGCTGATAAAATCCTCGTTTTTAACCTATTGGATTTTTCTCTTTTCATTTATTATTTCCTTTCTTTGTGTTCATACGTCATGCACTCAGAACGTATTTAGGGTGACATATTGCCGAAGATGTCCTTATCGGACAACCGTCAAAGGCTGAACGAAAAGCAGGCTGTCCTCGTCTTGGGTGGGAGGACGTCATAAAGAAAGTTTCAAAGGAAATGGGAACTTCCTGGGAGGGTGTAAAAGGGAGGCTTTGAATAGATTGAAATGTGGGAGGAGCATGCGTTGTTAGTATTAGTTATAGTAGTAGTATTTCAGGTTCTTTTGTATGTAGTTTAACTTAAAACTGGCTATTTTATGATAATATGTATATATTTAATATATTTTTGTAATGTTTATGTTGGTCTTCTAAGGCCTAAACTTTACTTTTGCATATTTTAAAACAAATACAAAGATGATAATTCTGTCAATTTCCTTTCATATTCCGTACCATTGTTCCTTTGAGGAGGGGACTGACAAGCATTTGACAGATATTTATGACTTTCAGAAATACGTAAGGATTTTAAAGAAAATTTCAGCATGTATGAAGGTGGCACTAATAAAATGTATTACCACGCTTAACGGTGTTTATGATGTTTTACGATTTTTTACGATGTTTTACGAATTTTGCATAGAGGTCTTTAAACTTATGGTCATACGGTTTTATGATGACCACCGTTTAGGCCTTAGAAGACCACCGTTTAACGGTGTTTATGATGTTTTACGATGTTCCATGGTGTGTTACGATATTTTCTATTTTGTACCGTCGTTTTCTTTCAGGAGGCAACTGACAAGCGCTTGAAGAGGATCGTTGACTTTTTAACATATGTTAAGACTGTGAAACTTCAAGCGAGTGAATGTCTTGTGGAAAATCAAATTAAAAGTGCAAGGGACTCAGAGCTAAAAATCCTAAATAGAGATTCGTTTTATTGGGCTATTTTGTGTAAGTTGGGTTTATATTCTTTATATTGTTCCCTCAAAAATGTGTTAAAAATCTATCACCATTTGAGCATAAGTAAAAGTGAGCTCAGGGGCTCCCACATAAATTTTCTCAATGGATTGAAGGTGGATAAATCACCTTTCCTCTTCGTGAAGCCTCTTCCCTTGTGGGAATCCTAAAGGAGGCTTCTTATTTTATGGATTTATCTCGAATGTTTCTTGCAAGGGCCAACAACTTCTACCACCAATAACTATTTAATTATTAAAATTTCAAAGATCGAATTTGCCAATTATGATAAATAAGATAAATAAGAAGTTTAGATAATTGGTGATTAATTAAGTTTTTTAATGGAGAAATTTGAAATCTTGAAGCAGTCTGTTTTGTTTCCAGCAAACAGATAAAAAATATATTGTATTAAAAAAAATTCCATAGCAAATCAAAAAGCTTATCAAGTCATAGAACACAAATTCCTTTGAATAAAAACATGTTTTAATTCGATGCACTCCTTGGCGGGCTGTCCACCGTGCACGTCACCTGGATCAGAGCCTTTCAGGGTGAAAGCTTTTCCACGCCAGTGCTCAACCATCTGGCTGTCGTTCTTTTATAAGAAGAAGTCAGGCAATTGAAATAGCCAATCTGGCTTTTATCATTATGGTTAAAAAGGGAGTCTCTCAAGGCAAAATCCTTTATAGCAACAGCACAGCTATATACAACTGCATCCAAGATTATAAATTATTTTACTATTTTATTTTACTATTTTATTTAAATGTAATTAAAAAAAGTACTGATTCCTAGACATTCAGTGGGCAGTTTTCGAAGCAGTTTCTTTAGTTTTCTATTTAAGTACAAATAACACTAATGCTTTTGGGGAGTGTAAGGGGGATGGGAAATGCAAATTTTGTTCCTGTTTTATGGCTCATTTTGGTTTAAAAATTGTTTTTTGTCTCTGAAAACTGTGTTTAAAACATTTAAAAAGAATTTTCTATTTAAAATATGCCTACGAATGAATAATTTCTTCAGAAAAATAAAAGAATTAAGACTGACTTGAAAATTAAACAAATAAAACATTTTCAGGTTTTGAGCTTCAAAAGAAAAAAGCAAAAAAATATAGTAAATTCCTGATTAATTTTGGCCTTCTACAGAATTCCTAACTCAGTTGACCACCAAGGTAACAGAAAGGCTAATGGTGCGTCTTAATTATAACCTTGAGTAAAAACCTAAGTTAACCTAAATATGTAATTAAAGAACATAAATTCAGGTTTTATTTATTTTTGAAGATTTCCATTCTACACACTTTTACGCAGTTATACGGTTCTTTATTTCAGCCTGATCAATTTTTTCTTTGATGTATTTCTAGCTCAAATGACAGCAGTGCAAATAAAATTAATGACACTTTAATAATTAAATGACATAATATAACTTGCAATGAGGTTTCGTTTTACTTTTAAAATCCGTTTAAAAGACGCAAGAGGCTAGGGGTGGTATTTCTTTGGAATTTGAAAGTTTCTGAATTAGAAAGATAAATTTAATAACTGGTGATAATGCTGTCTTTGGTTGCATCATATCTGAGGGAACTTTATATTTGGCCTAAATAAGTGGGTTTTTTTTTTATTTTGATCCCATGTCCATGCGTAAGGACTTCGAAGAGCTTTATTTCTTTTGAAAATCTCTGAAAAAATATAAAATATCAATTTCTAGCAAAAATTAAATGTGTACACAAAAAAAAATTAAAAAGCTGATAAAATTGAATCTTTCAAAGCATGTTTGAAACCGAAGACGTAACTTAACCAATCCGTTAATCAATAAGTGTAATAACAAACTTAACTAATAACAAATTTAACTAAGTTCTGGTAACAGATAAAAATTCAGGGATCTAGTGTCAGTTAGAGGTATTTGACCCCATCAGTTTTCAATACGTTCAATATGATGGCACTTAAGATATCGTAATATCTTTTAAATCTTCATAAAAAAACAAATCAAGGAAGTGTTTAGCTTTCACAGAGGTAGTCATAACTGTTTTGTTTATATTTACGGCAATGACTTCCCCGTATTTGGTTGTCTTTTTTATTATTATTAGTCATTGAACAATCCCTTAATATTTACTAGCGGTTACCCTTGTTCCAATACAAAAGAGCCTTATGCGTGATTCTCCTTTAACGGATAATTTTCGGCCAATAGTGGCCAATAATTTTGCTCAATAATTTTCGGTCAATACAGTCGACAGTATCAAAACTGTTCAAATATCTGTTGTTTTTTTTTTGCCGGGAAATTTTCTTAAAATAGGTAGCAATAAGTTCGCTTATATGAAATGTCTTTTGGCAGAAGTTGCGGTTTCATACCATATCCTATTATTGAGGAGTATTTGTCATTTTTCTACGTTTATTTACGCTTGCTCTTTAAATTTAAATATTGAAAGATGACGTCAATCATTTGAAAATTTCATAATTTTCCTGAAGATCCCAGCTTATTTAAGAATCCAGTCCCTTAGGTTACCTAGCAAGAAATTTTCAATACGTTAGAATTCTGAATGACTCTACTCGTTTCTGGATGAAATGGTGTTCCCCAGGATTGTACACTGTCTGCTTTCCTTTTCTTGGTTTATTGTGTAGACCTTGATGTGCATCTTACTCCTAGTGGACTTGGATGTCATGTTGATTTAGTTTTTATAAGCAGTTTAAATTATGCTTATGATCTGGTATTGCCTACTTGTCCGGTTGCTCTCAACATTTTACATAAGATCTGTGAGAATTGCGCAGCTGATTATGATGTTTTGTAAAAAATTTTCTTGGTCTAAATGTGTATGTGTTCACCCGCCACACTGTTTGATACCCCCGAAACAAGCTGACATTTATAAAGGAGTTTCATTACTTAGGATTCATCTTTAATGAGTATCTGCTGGACAAGGCTAGCATTGGTCATTCTCTTAGGTCTACTGGTTTTGAAATTGCTCAGCTGAGGTCAAGAACTTTCTTTTTTGTGCTTACTGCACCAGTAGCTTCGGGTTGTCATGGGTTCGGGTTGTCACTATTCATGGTTTACGTGGACTTCAAGTGGTATTCAATGATACCATTCGGTTCCCTGCACAAGTTGCATCATTATTTTAGTGCTACTGGGTAGTGTGCTTAAGTTCGTTAGCCACTGTTTAACCAGCTACGTGTATCTACATGCTTATAATTGTTTGCTTATTGAAACACTATCTGTGTTCTTTTAAGCCTTTCATTGCCAACATGGTGAACGCTTTACGAGCCTCATCAATCCAGATAGGCCAGTTTCCAATATATTTTTTCTTATTCTTTCGTTGTTTCTCTTTTTGTGGCATTTTTATAGTCGTTATTTTATTTTGTTGGCTGGAAATAATTATTGAATTGAAGGGACTTGTGCTTTTTATATTGGTTGATATTCACAACTTTCCTATCATCTTTTCAGCTTCCAGGGGCTTATCTTGTAATATAAAACTATAAAAAATTCGTTCTTTTATTCAAACAAAAGGACAAGAAAACCATATATATTTTTTTTATTTCAAGTTCATCTACGAATGACTTGTAAATTTAAATTAAAAGGTTAAAATAAAAGACTTGAAATACAAAAAGGAAGTTTTAGAGGCCTTAGGAGTGGGCATTGCTCTTCTCTTTAATGTACATATTCCTTCTGAACGTACTTAAATTCTGTTTCGATTTGCTCTAGAAGTCTTTTTTATAATATCCTTTCGAGATTCTCTCTTGAATTTACATTGTTTTGCTCTCTTGAAGATGTATGCTCCTGCTACTGAGAAAATTCTTCAAAATTTTGTAAGCTTGGGGCCTTAAGATATCCCTTTGCCAGTATTGGCCCAGAATTTTTCTGCAGTACTAAAAGTTTTACTAGATTTCAACGTAACACGACAGTTTTTCTGCTATTCAAAAGCTGAGATTTACCCTGACTCATTTGATGAATTACAGTTTTAGAATTTGCTTCGCTTTTTTTCCTTTTTTTTGGGGGGGGGGAGCGTGAAAATATGTTGAAAAAATATGGAAAACATTGCAAAAGTAGGGAAATTTTTCTTATTTTCTAAGCAAGCTTGGGTCATTCTTTAAAAAAAAAATCTTAAGTAGTGTCATACCTCTGGCTCAGGGAAAGAATATATCCGAAACTTATCAGTCTGATGATATAATTATCTTGTCACTTCCTTGCAAGTTGAATCTTTAGGCTTGTCACAAAACCGCATATTTCACAGGGACCACAAAGCTTAGAAGGGAAAACGAACAAAATCAATATTTCAAAACATCTAATAAATTTTTATCTTTCAGCATTTTTAACTCAGGCAACCCCAGTGCTAATAGGAATTATGGCATTTGGCGTTTATAATTTCGGTGAAGGGACACCCCTCAAAGCAGAAACGATATTTACAAGTCTGGCCTTAATTACGCAACTTATGGTTCCGCTTGCACTATTTCCGATTACTTTATCGATGCTCATTTCTGCAAAGGTAATGACTACGTAGGCTAATTTATCTGTATTTCGGTACTTGTGGTACCACTTATGGTACCACTTACCACTCTGTGGCTATTATTACTTGACTCGTGGTTTAACTTACACTGTTTCTGATCGCTGCATTGAGGCTTATATCAGCAAAGCTAAATAGCATATACTCAATGAATCGAGTTTATGGAATCGACTCAATGAAATCGAGTCAATTAAGCATCTTTGATTTAGTTGACAATTGACAAAAATATCGAAAAAATTTGATATTTTCCAAATGTTTCTGTACTGGCCTGTGACCATTAGGAAGAAAAATGAGAACATTCGGATAGATTTTTTGGCTCCTTACAACAAGGCGTCTTCAGTTTTAAAAAAGGGAAAGGATCTAAACAATAAAATTTTAAAAAGGAAGAAATTTGAAATCAAAGTGCAACACAAAGAAAATATCACACCAAACAGTATGCAAATGCTACTCCACGAAAAAACTACGGAAGCATAATATACAACACGATGAGATACTCCTATAATATTGGATGTTTCATGGAGTAGCGATTGTTTACATTGATTTAGTTTTTTCACCCTTCACATTATTATACTTATAATGTCAGTTTAGCTATTGAGCTTTTATCTAATTTATTAAACTTTGATCTTTTATTTAAACTGTGGTTAAAATCTTAAAAAATATCTTATGGTAGGGAGCTGCAACTGACAATTTGACCTTTAACACATGATTAGCATTTAATAGATATATTTAATAGATACATTATATAGGGGCCAGTGTTTACCCGCCTCTCCCCAGAAAATGCCTTCCCTTGGCAAATCCCGTGGAAAATCTCCCCCCCCCCATACAAAAAAACCCACTAAAAAAGACACTGGGAAAACCCTAAATGTACGCCCCCCTCCATTTGGAGCACATTGAAAAATAGAAAATGAAGGAATCTAATAGAAAAAAACAAACAAAAGGTGTGAAAAAATCCATAAAAAAGACAAAGTCATAAAAAACGAAAAGAAATTAATTTTAAAAAAATTCCACAAAACAAGTTTGTCAAAGAAAAGTATAGAGCTCCATTAAGCTAATAATAAATAGAAATAAATTCAAATAATTTTCCAAGCTTAAAACTCACACAAATCACCATCAATCAATAAATAAATTCGAAAACAAACAGAAATTACAATAAATAACCGAATCAAGCTCAAAACGAGCAAAAATAATTTACTGAAAACAAATTAAATTTATATGTTTTTACTTCTTTTTCTCTAATAAATAAAGAATTATTAGGACGTTGTTAGCATCCCATAGAAGGGTCCTACGGGCTAGGTATTGCTTGAATCCCGGTACCGACACTTTTTGAAGTTTCTTTAAGATGCAGGTACTTGTTACGTAATAGGGGGTATTTTTTCAAGATGCAGGTGTTTATTACTTAGTAAAACTTGTTTGTTGCGTAATAAGGGGTGTTTTTTCTTTATTGTTATGTTAATTGTATTAAGACGTTATTAGCATCCCTTAGAAGGGTCCTACGGGCCAGGTATCGATTGAATCCTGGTACCGACACTTTTTGAAGTTTCTTTAAGATGCAGGTACTTGTTACGTAATAGGGGGTATTTTTTCAAGATGCAGGTGTTTATTACTTAGTAAAACTTGTTTGTTGCGTAATAAGGGGTGTTTTTTCTTTATTGTTATGTTAATTGTATTAAGACGTTATTAGCATCCCTTAGAAGGGTCCTACGGGCCAGGTATCGATTGAATCCTGGTACCGACACTTTTTGAAGTTTCTTCAAGATGCATGTACTTGTTACGTAATAGGGAGTTTTTTAAGATGCAGGTGTTTATTACGTAGTAAAACTTGTTTGTTCCGTAATAGGGGATGTTTGTTCTTTATTGTTATGTTAATTGTTTGAAAGCCTAAGGATGTTGGAAAAATTCTGGAGTCCCCCAACTAGGGACATAATCCAAACTGATCTTAATACAATATTTTCGTAGTTTATTTCTGATTTACACACAAGCCCTTTATTTCAATTGTCCTCTTACATATTGATTTTGCAGAAAGAACAAAGGAGCCCCGTTACGTGGTCTAGACTATTGATTATTACGTGGTCTAGTCTATTGATTTTCCAACAAGAAAAAAGGAATCCCACTGTAAGATCTTGTATAGATTAAATAAAAAAAACAAGTTTTTTTTTACCGGAAAGTAAGGCGTTACATTAAAACTGAAAGGAGCTGCTTCCTCATCAATGCACTGCTCTTTACACTAAAGTTCGACTCTTTCTCTTAACTCTACTTTTTAAAACAGTAGAAAACTTTAGCGTAAAGAGCGGGGGGTTGGTGAGGAAGCAGCCCCTTTCACATACGAAGTAATTTCTGTTCGTTTTAAGTTTTAATGTCGCTCCTTACTTTCCGTTAAAAAAACTTTTTTTTTTATTTGATTTATGAACGTTTTTGAATCAGTGCATGTTTTGATTTTGGCTCACTAAAAATATGCTTTACTGTAAAAATGTTGCCCCATATTAAATCCCATTGAAGGATCGAGACATATTTCAATGGCTAGGGTTAAACACAGCTTAATTAGTTTCCGTCAGATATTGGGGTTAAGCATCTGAGGATTCTCCCCATCAGGTGAAAAGATAGCTTCCAGCAAACAGAAGGTGTCACACTAATGATTCACTCATGACAACAGGTAAATTTGAATTCTCTTTTATTACGGGCGCTTTCATAACAAAGAAATAATTTTTCTCATCAAATTGATGAGTTACTTTTCTACATTAGATCTTCGGTCTGTGAGAAGGTGGTTTATTTTGATGTTAAAAATATGGCTAGCAGTAATTTAACCAGTCAGCATCTATTTGGGAAGAGGGTATAGATAGAGTGTTAGTTAATTGGAGAAAAAAGATCGTTTTTCAACACCTTCTTTGTGTGGTAAATTGTCCACCTTGACAAATTGAATCTACGCATCAAATACTTACGTAAAAATGCCTTATATTTATGCTCTGTTGAAGGGATGAGTAATATTTATTCCTTATAGTAAATAAAATAGGTAAACGGTTTTTTAGTAAAATAATGAATTATTGTAAGACTCCTCCTCCCCTATAAGCATGAGTGGGATATGCAGTCATTTTGAGGCCATTTATGACAATGCATTACTTATTAAACTCAATTTTAAAAAGAGAACCAATGAAAAAACTATAAGTTTAGTTTTTATTCCAGAATATTCATTTATTGCATTTAAACAATGTTGTATAAGACATTTATAGCTCAAGTGCAAAAAAAAGGTGTGAAGAATAGAATGATTTCCTTTACTATAAGACATTACAGAAAGACTGAAGATAGAAATTTAATCGAGAAAACAAATACTTACGGGATGCGATTTTCATTCAGAACAAACCTTTCTGTCAAATAGTTTATTTTTTTCTCTATTCAGTTACTATTAACGTGAGCATTTTCACTTAGCTGATTTAGATTTAATTGGGTTCTATACCTTCAATTGAAAAACTTTTTTCATAACTTTCTTGTGAAACAGTGTGGTGCACAAGCAACAGCCTATCAAAGAATGATTATAAACTTATATGTCGCAGAGGGAAGTTTTCTATAATTAATATAGAAGGGGTGGAACAATGAGATAAATTTAAATGGCAGGCAGAAAACATCTTGAAAACTATGAATTTAAAGTTTCAGTTATTTGGAATAACCAAATTTTAATTTCAATTGACGGCAAACCCCAAGCAAGAGGCTCCTCTTGCAAAGAAGCCGAGAATAATACAAAGCG
Organism: Artemia franciscana; assembly: GCF_032884065.1. Taxonomy (NCBI): domain Eukaryota; kingdom Metazoa; phylum Arthropoda; class Branchiopoda; order Anostraca; family Artemiidae; genus Artemia; species Artemia franciscana. Next base: position 30,455,289 of record NC_088868.1, on the reverse strand, counting down.
GTGAGAATGCATCCCCCATGCATGGCGAAATTGCCGGTCCTTCTTTAGTTCCACCACAAAGTCAAGATACAAGGCTTTCTGTCCTGTAAAGGATGGAGAAGAGGTCTTCTGTACCCATCGCGCAAGGTGACATCGATAGTACCAGTCGTACAGTAAGTGCAAATGATTGACAAATTAGTAGATATTTTTCGAAAGGCTTAAGGTTTTAACGATAACACTTTTATGTGAGACAAAAGGATGAATTTAATTTTTTCAGCCCCAGGTTCGATGCTACTGTTGCCCCCTCAAAGGAATAGCTAAAGTAATGTATTCTTTTCAGCTTGAAAAAGGAAAACAGTGGGGGTATTGGAGGCCTAATTTGTTTTTCTGAGGGCTTCGAGGAGCCAGTCAGTCGTAAAGGAAATAACTAAAATAACACATTCTTTTCTACTTAATAATTGGGAAAATAGCAGGGACCCTCTCCGATAGTTTTGAGGTGCTTTGAGACGTCCTTAATCCCAAGGAAATAGGCTTTTCATTATTTTTAACGGTAAAAACTTACCTTTTATACGAGACGAGAGGTTGAGATAAATTCATCAGCCTACTAGAACATTGAGGGTCCACGACTCGCTTAAAGTTTACAGACTATTTAACACATCCCCTAATTTGATGCTACTGCTGCCCCTCAAAGAAATAAAAAAGAGTAACGTATTATTTTGTGGTTAATAAAGGGACGCCCGATGCTACTGTTGCCTTCCACATAGACTTGACTTCCACATTTACAGATTTGCTTGTCATTGTTAAAAATCTAACAATGAAAAACCAAGTAAAGCCGAGGGGCTATCCTCTGAAAATCGTGCACTACACAATTTGTTTAGAAAAATTGTTGTCTATATAAATGGAATGTTGGTGAGCAAAAGTAACAATCTATAAAACAATAGAAGTTACATACAATTCATGCTGATGACTGCATAGTCCTATAAGAAATTGAGGGTTAACCCTTAAATATGAATATAAAATGGACACTGATGCTACCAATACACTTAATGAGGCGATTCCCCATCATTTACACTTGGCTGGGAAAATAAATCATGAACCATTTAATAAATCTCAATGGTTAGCTCCCGATTTTAAGATTTATATAAAGCTTCAACTCGCTCCGTTCAATTTTATTTTGCAAAATTACTTGCCACTGTATCTGATTCAACAGTCTTAGAAATGTCATTTTGTCACTTTATCATGTCACTTTATCTATTTTTTTTTCTATGTCATTTTGTCACTTTATAGAATTTGTCACTTTATCTGATGCAACAGTCTCTCTCACTTCGGCGAAAATTCATGCATGAAAACAACAGGTTATGAGTTCTGTTGCTTCGGCAATTGAAAAATTAGGATTTAGTGGAAAAAATATCTAGCTGCATGTTCCGCAAACAATCACGAGTCAACGACATATTGCTACGGGTTCACGTACCTGTAGCGACTCTTTATATATCAATAGTGAAATTACTTCAAAACTCGCTTTGGATTTTTTTAAAGTGCTAGTGCAATGGGATCGTGGACAAATCCCCCACTCAAATTTGAAATGTTTGGACTTTCATCTCTTGTATATTGAGTAAATGATATTTAACTCTACAATTTATCCTCTAGTAAATCCTACAGAACCCTATATTAATTGACAATGGGATCCCTAGACCGAGATTCACAACTATTTGAAAATGGTATAATTGATGCAGTGTTTGCAAAAACTCATGCTATCATTGTAAGGGATTTGTCTGGTAATCAAGATGAATACTGTCCGAACCGGCACAGTACAGTTTAGAGTTTGAATGTCCCGAGCCTTTGATGGAGAGTATAGCATTCATATCGCTAAATCAATTTGAAACATATTGGGAAATTACCCCCAATGGTAGTGTTCAATTTGAATTAACACTAAGAACACAAAACAAATAATTAATGTATTAAATTTGGGTCCGAACATGGCCAAATAAAAATCCTTTTGCATACCCCTGGATTTCCTTGAACATGCTCAAAGGGTTGACAATACCATTAAAATTGCTAATATTAGCTAAATTTGATAAAATTGTAGTTAAAATTGCTAATTCCAAACGGCGATGAATATGGAATTTTGCGATACTCTTGGTCTTCCGTATACATTCCACATGTGCCATATCAAAAACATTCTTGGACAAAGTGGGAAATCTATTATTAAAAATCGGATGCAAGTACAAGATTTATCGACCAAAAGCTGTGGTTTTCATGTACTATTACATTTTATTTTTTGATTCATGTAGACCTTCGTCGATTGAATGACTTCCTAGTTGACAATTCTCTTTCTTACCTGTATAATATAAATTTTAGTGCCCTAGGAATCATGTGCCTTAAAATAATTATGAATTTGTTTATTATTAAAACTTATATGTACAATAAAAGCCTTTATTCGCTAGATTTCTTCTTCCACGTGTAGATAACCATCGGTAATAATAAGTGGCGGCAACTCGTCAGGATTCAGCTTCAACTCATCTGAGCATGCAAACTCAGGGTCCCATTTACTACAATAAAATGTAATTTCACTTTTATTATATCTTCTTGTAAAGTCAATGATACTATTTTGATTCATATTATAAAATTCATGTGTTTTAATTTGCTTATTTGAAGTAATATCTCCAACGATATTCTCATAAGAGGAATCACTTTCTGTAAATGCCAAGTAAAAATCAGTAGGTTTATAATCATAGTAGCCAGTATCTTCAGAGCAATGCCGGAAGAAACAGACTCTCTTATTATTCCAGAAATTGAAGTGTAGACCAGGTTCTTTGTCACAAAACAATTAAACGCTACTATCATGTTTATGTCTTTTCCAGTCATACGAGGGTAAGTGTTTTCCATTGATCACATTTACATAGTGACAATTGCAATATAGGAACCCTTTAGTACAAGAGTCACGAACATCTTCAAGACAGGCAAGACAGTCTTTAATTTGCACTGCATATTCTCTATGTAATTTAAACGGATAGCAATGTCTACACTTTTCGTCTTCATCAAGAATAGTACAATTTTCACAGGATGACCAACTGCCTAGTGTATACAAGTAAAATGGACTTGTAAAAAACATTTTATTAGTGTTGATTTTCTACCTTCCTAAAAGAAACTCACTTGTGATCGACAAGATGAATATCTTCTTGGAGGAGGAGTAATTCGGTGACGTCACAAAATCAATATTACTTATTTGTTCTTTGAATATAGGTAGCCTTGTTTTGTTTCGATTAACATCAAAATGTTTCTATCAAATGAGTAAATGTTTCCTGCCCTCGATGTAAAAGTTCTATACAATAGCCCGAAGACCGAGATTCTTTTTTCATAATATTGTTCAGCATTTTTTGAGGGAACATTTTCCTTTTAAGAGATAACTCTTAAAAATCGTCATTTAGAAGCTAAAATTTTCTAAAGTCAGTAGTTTCCGTGTTATTTTTCTTTCTCAAAACCAGCCATTTTTAATATTGACATTCTCAATGCCGATGATACACTGACAAAGAATGAAGATTCCTTCTATCTTCTTACCGCTAATAAAATATCCAAGAATAAATACAGTTGAAATAATTATCAACTCATTCTTTTTAAATATTGATTCAGATAATTTTCTTCAATATATTTTACTGATGCATTTAATCCACACTTTAATCTTTGTATATGCATTGTATTCACTTTTGCTGGAAAACGTAGCTAATTTTCCAACTTGAATTTACTCAATGATATTGCATATCATAAACATCTTGTCCCATTCTAGCTTTAGCCGACAAACCCTTGTAATTTCTACTGTGACGTTAGGTACTCTTGGTTTCATTTTACTACTGATAGGGCCTTCAATATCCAATAGTCTAAGAGCATCCATTGCTGAAGAATGTGCAAAGAACAATGTCCTCAATGTTGACACACTGCACTCTTATTCAATAATGAGGCAAGGGAACCGTTAGATATAACAAGTCACGCCAGATTACTTGATCGTGAATGTAGGTAAACAACTACCTAACACACAAGTGTACTTTAGAATAACGTTATACTCAGGTGTACATAATAATGTCTTGAAGAAAACATTTGCATAAGTAAACAAGCACTTCCTATTACGTAACAAGCACCTGCATCTTGAATAAACTCTAAAAAGTGTTGGGGCCGAGATTCGAAGGGATACCTGGCCTGTAGGACCCATCTACGGAATACTACTGACGTTAAGAAATAAATATCAGAACCTGTACATTAAACTGACGATCCACGGTTATTATTTATTTAGTAAAGTGCAAATTATGTTTTGATCTTGAGAAGACATGGGGATTACCAGCCCTACTTCTTTAAACTTTTGCTCGTTTTTAGTTTGACTAGGTTAGTTGTTGTACTTTCTTATCGTCTTTTGGTTGATTTATTTATTAATGGATATTTGTGGTAGTTTTACACTTGGAAAAAAAGAAAAACCAACTCGCAAAGCCAACTATGCTTTCAAAGGAGATAAACTTTTTGGTGCCATATGGTTTTAGTTTAATTTTGATGATTTTTTGCCCATATTTTTATTCTTCTTCCTTTTTTAATTTGACGCTTCCGTCCTTAAAAACATAAACAGTTAGTATTTATTCATTACCAAAGCCAACTATGTTTATAAAGGAGGCAAATTTTCTCAAACTTTTTTGCCATACTTTTTTAGCCGAATTTTGATGATTTTTTTCTTATTTTTTTTCTTCTTCTTTTTAATTTGGCACCCGCTACTGCAAAAAATTGCAGAAGTTCGAATGGAAGTGTCTCCGAAAAAAAAATGGGTTTGTGGGTTTTTAAGATGCTTATGGTGTTTAAATTCCTCTTTTTCCCTTTTATTAGCACTTCTCAACTAAACAAAAGAGAACACAACTCAAATAAATGATCACATTTGTAAAACCTAACTTTACGCGGGGGGGATACCCGTGGGTACTTTCCTGGGGGGTATTTTCTGGGTAGTTATTTTTCGTTTTCATTTTCAGGAGGGGTGTTTTCCGAGGGAAGAGGTGTTTTTCGAGGGGGAGAGGTATTTTTCACGAGAATTTTCCGCGGCGGGTATTGTCCTTGAGGAGCTGTATTCAGGGGTAAACTGCTAGAACCTTCTTATTATTTTTCTGCAGCTTATGGCGATTTCTAAGTCCGAAAATTATTCTCTTTTGATTCTACTTTTGACTCTCAACACAGCGTATATTGATTTATTTTTTTTTAATTTCTTATTTTACTTCAGTAAAGGAATGGAAACTTTATTACTGCTGTAAAGAGGTGGGAAAGTGATGCATATATCCCGCTCTCCTATCTTGCAGAAAGGAGTGAAATATGCTTGTCTTTGTTGCGGAAAGTTGTGGCAGTTCTATTTTTTCATTGGAGCAAGGTTTGCATATGTCTTTCTTTTCAGTTTCTTGTTTATTTTGCTTCTATTATTTTGCTTCTACTTCGAAGCAATTTAAACATACACCTCTAGAAGGGGATATCTATTGTCCAAGCAACCCCACAACTGTACAAAAAACGCCTGAAAGTAAAAAGAGCCGTAATTCTATTGCTTTAACACGGTTATAAAGGGTTTAAATAAGCTAGCACCATACACAACATAGCCTAGCAGTGTTTATTAGAGTTAAAAACTGGAAATATAAGCTTAAAATATTTCCGCTGATGTGAAATATTGGAAAAGGAAATTGAAACAAAGCCAGTTGCAGACACTGAAAACAAACAGAAATTGGAAAATAATAACCCTTTGGGAAATGATTGAATAGAGCAAAAAGACCAGAGTTGTTAATTATTAGGACTTTGAGTAAGGGCTGCACAAAACAGAGGAGCCTTTACAGCTGCTACGTAGAAAATAAAAGGCTGGAAAGAATATTCTATACTCAGTTCCAAGTCCCAGGAGATGAGAGTAAATATTACCTGGAAACCAGATAAAGAAGGTGTCAGGTTTATATGTAGATTATTTTTTGGTATAATGTTTTTTTAGACTCCATTCAAAAATCTGTAGCTGTTTGTTACATCCGTGTAGTTGTGTTTTGCTCCTCAATCTCATTGGTATAGGTAGAGTTTATTTTTGCGCAGTTTTCACTTGTCGAAAGTAGAAAAGATAATTACAGATCTACTCCTTTATCCCTTCACATCCTAGAAAAAACCCGGATTTGACAGTTGTGCCAACTTTCTGTATAGGCTTAGCAAAGCAACCACCCCCCATCAGAACTAGATCTAAGTATATCAAGCATACGTAAATATTTGAAGGGGTTGCATAACCCATTCAATTTTTTCAGTAATTTATCCAGGGACAGAAAGGAGGACCTCAGCGCAGTTTAATTTAACAGTTCCTGTTAATATTTTACTTATGTTTTGATTGCCAAGGGAGTGACCGCTTCCCGCTTAGATTGGGCACATTTTAATTTTGTCCAGTTTTACTTTGATCTCTCTGCCAAGCCACAAATAGTCATTTGCAGAAGCCCAAGGTTTATCGGAATGGCGAACAATTTTACATTCCTTTAATTGCTAACATTTTTCAGTTTTGTTTTCTTTCCAAGAATACACTCTATATATGATTCAAGAAAAAGCAAACGGGTTTTTTAAACTGAAAACAAGGAGCATCATCAAAACTGAAGACGAACAGAAATTAATCCGTATATGAGAGGGGCTACCCAATCCTCAGCCCCCGCTCTTTACTCTAAATTCTTGAAGTTCTAAAATACTTCTTATTCCAGTTCAACAGCTTTTGTTTTTGAGTAGTCTTTCTTAAAGAATTATAACAAAAAGTCAAACTTTATTGCACCGAATCAAGGTTATGTTTTCCGTTCTAATGAGTCCTCTTCGGATCTTTTAGGACCATTGGCTCAATACAACCGCCCCAAAAATAATTATAAACGCGAATCCATCGTCTTTCTTCTGGGTAAAATGAAAATTACCCGTTTTTATAGATGGGAGCTTAAGACCAATACAGTTAGAATTTCCTGATATCGGTCATTGGGAAAATTCTGTTTTTTAGAGTATTGATTGTTTTTCGGCTGATCTGCTCCTTACTTACAGTTCGTTATTGGGAACTGTTTGATTGCTATCATCCAACCTTTTTATTTTTGCAGAAAAGTTCCGAAAGGATATCTAAATACCTCAACGGTCCCGAGGTTGTAAAAGTGTATGCTCCGAAAAAAACGGAGTCATTAGAATCTATTCCGGAAAAAGAAGAACGTCATCCTACTCGTAAACAATCAGATCGTCTAGGACTGCCACTTGAAAATATCATGGAAGAAGATACAAGCTCTGAAACTTACCAAGCTCATAGCGTAGATGTTATTCATGAAAAGGCTGCTTTTCGCTTAGTTGGAGTAAGCCTTGGATCTCCTCCTGTCCTTGATGGCATTGACCTAAACATATATTGTGGTAAATATGGCTATAAATAATTTATTTTGCTATTGATAAGAAGGCAGATTTTCATTTACTTGAAGTTGGTGTTACATTTTTTCCTATATTGCAATGATGTAAAAATATATTAGGGTAAATGTATTGTATGGTTATTACTGATGAGAAGGAGGCTTTTTGTTTAGTTGGAGTCAGCCTGAGATTTCCTCCTATCATTCCTTGCAATGACCAGATGTTGTATTGCTGTGAATATGGCTGGAAATAATTTATTTTGCTATTGATAAGGCAGGTTTTTATTTACTTGAAGTTTGTGTTACATTTTTTCTTATATTGCAATGATGTAAAAATATATTAGGGTAAATGTATTGTATGGTTATTACTGATGAGAAGGAGGCTTTTTGTTTAGTTGGAGTCAGCCTGAGATTTCCTCCTATCATTCCTTGCAATGACCAGAATTTATATTGCTGTGAATATGGCTGGAAATAATTTATTTTTTTGTTTTTGATGAGATGGCAGCTTTTTATTTATTTAGAGAGAGAAAATTAATTTAAAAAAAAACACAAAAAACAATACAAAAAAAGAAAAAATTTGTCAAAATGCCTTATGGCTTGTGCTGCAAGTTGAAGTTCGTCTTACAGTTTTTCCTATTCTAGATTGCATTGATCTAAAAAATATATTGTAGTAAAAATATTGTATGGTTATTATTGATGATAAAGAGACTTTTTGTTGAGTTGGAGTCAGCCTGAGATTTTTACCTAAGAATATATTGTGGTAAATAGGGCTATGAATAATTTGTTTTTGTTATTGGTGAGAAGGCGGCTTTTCTGAGAAGAAGTTAAAGTTCGTCTTACATTTTTCCTATCCTAGATTGACCTATATTAACAGTAAAACTTCCTGGGGCAAACATGGAACTTAATACGGGATGGGAATGTTGAAAAACAATTAAAATAATGGAACATGATAATTGTACAAGGTGTGACCTCTTATAAATTTGACAGTGGTCAATTAGGATTCTGAAGCAAGGGCACTCCGAAAAACGGAGGAATATTTGCTAGCTATTTTCTAGAGAAATTGCCTACGGATTGTTTTGGCTGGCTAATTGACCGTATTTCTAACAGTAGGCTGTACAAAAGATGTGGTTTAATCCCGCTATCTAGGGCTATATTGAGAGAAGTTTGGGATGGCTAGGGTGCGTTCTGAGGATGAAGGATGACGGATTGCCAAAGATTGTCCTTTTTGGCCAACTGTCTAGGGTTTAACGACAAGCAATTTGTCCTCGGTTGGGGTGAGAGAATGCCGTAAGGAACGATTTAAGGGAAATGGGAACTTCCTGGAAGGGTGTAAGAAGAATGGCTTGGAATAGAAATCGATGGAGGATGAGCGTGCGTAGCTGCGTTGGCCCTAGGTGGATTGGTCCTGTGGTGAGTTGTTAGTAGTAGTGGTATTAGTAGTAGTAGTAGTAGTAGTAGTAGTAGTAGTAGTAGTAGTAGTAGTAGTAGTAGTAGTAGTAGTAGTAGTAGTAGTAGTAGTAGCAGCAGCAGTAGTAGTAGTAGTAGTAGTAGTAGTAGTAGTAGTAGTAGTAGTAGTATATTATAGAAGCCTTTATCAACGAGAAAATTTTTTTTTCTTGTATCCTTTCTTTGTTTTTTCACTAGGCTGCTTATAGTTTTATCACTTTTTCAATATTTTCGTTTCGTTTTAAATGTATATAGAAAGGCAGTGTTGTAAAATGAAATATTTAGGGAAATATGCCTAGAAATAATTTGTGCTTAGAAAAGAGGAGGGACAAGATTACAGTGAACCAAGTCAATAATAGAAATATTTGAGGTATAGATTCAAGAGGCTAAGACATTGAACCTTGGTACTTTTTATTAAAATTTTATAAAACACTTAAATGACTCTTTTCGTTAAATGAGAAGCAAAACAATGTCTGATGAAACTGAGAATAAACATTAAACAGAAATAGTCTCGAATTTGTTTGGTTTACCATCCTGAAATCAGTGTTTGAGAGAACTAAAGCAATGGCTGCGATATATTTTTGGATGAATGAAAAGTAAGATTCCTAAAATCACTAAAAGCTTTATTGTAAAATGGAATAAATGATCTCAGGAATTAAATCTGGTTAATGGCGGGTGATTGTATTGTGAATTTTCTTTATCTTAAGTTTGTAAAACAGCTCTTAGTGGTGGGGATGGTCATTCACAGATGATTGAATTGAAAATTTACAATTTTATTTGCAAATTAATGGAAAAAAAGCCCGTACAAACCCTGAATATTGACTTAAAAATCTAACACATTACTTCAAATTTGAAACATAACTGATTCTTGTGATTGTGCTGTGAATTTTTGTTGGTACTGAATTTGGCTAAATTTCACCACCGCCTAATTGCCCCAGATAATACAGAAAAAACTGAGTATTTTAGCCTAAAAATTCAACGATAAATATTGCCCATCTCCCATGTGAAATAGGTAATTTAGACCATTTAGGCCGTTTAGGCCTTTAAAGACTCAATTCAAATTAAACTGCATCTCTCTACGATGTGGCAATTTTCTACCACCTCTATCTGTGTTAATTTGGGAGGGGGCTGGTTTTTCGCCTTCGAAAAATATCTTTCTTGGAGAATTTTCTTTGAAAATCCCCCCTCTTTAAATACAAATGAATATTTACCCCACTCCTCCATCCTTCCTAAATGCACATGGATTGACGCCAATAGCCAAGAACTAGCTTAGTTCAACAGTCAGCAAACTATTTATACAATTCATTTAATAGGGCTGGGAGGGGAAATATGCAAAAGGAAGGATGGTAAAACACAGGCTGACAGATCATGGTGAGAGTGGTAGTATCTTTTCCATGCTTCGTAGCCTTACTACCCGAGAAATGGCAACCAAAATGTCATTTTCTGGAGCCATATGGCACTTCATCATGGTAATATCAGGTTAAAATTATAAAAATCACGTTGATATGAAAATTAACTTTCAAGTTAGCCCTTCAAAGGCTCTCTTTGATTTTCCAGTTTTCCACTACCAGTGGAAAAAAGAAAAGAAAAAAAAGGACACATGAGTGCTTTCACTGCAAAAAGTGACCTTCCTTGATATTCCAGGGGAGGGGCTGTAACTTTTACAAATGAGGTTTTAGACACTGCTTATTCCAACCTGGCACTATATATTTTGATCTGACACAATTTTGAAGGGGTGTCAGGCTTTTTTTTCGAAATTTCCATGATTTTATTTTTTCAAAATAACATTTTTCATCTAAAATTAATTGAAATTATAGTTGCTATATCCGAATCAGCTACTAATGGCAATCGTTTCTTATTAGACAGGTTTTTCTTCATCAAAACAAGTTTTTAAAATTTTGGCCACTATATGCCGTGGTTCACTATTTACTAGGTTTCAAAATGATGGTTGCAGCTGTCGCTGCAACGCTGTCGCTGTCTATGAAGTCGCTGTCTATGAAGCTCCTAAGGCTTTAATTTTTTTATACAGGAAAGATGAGCATCTTGTGTTGTAAACTAAAAAAAAAAAACATTTTTTTAAAACTGAAAGTAAGGAGTGACATTAAAACTTAAAACGAACAAAATTACTCCATATATGAAAGGGGCTGTTCCCTCCTCAACGCCCCGCTCTTTGCGATAAAGTTTAACTCTTTCTCTCAAATCTAGTTTTTAAAACAGTAAAAAAACTTTAGCGTAAAGAGTTGTACGTTGAGGAGGGAACAGCCCCTTTCATATACGGAGTAATTTCTGTTCGTTTTAAGTTTTAATGTCACTCCTTACTTTCAGTTAAAAAAAACTTGTTTTTTTATTTATGAACATTTTTGAATTAAGGCATGTCTTGGTTTTGGCTCTCCGCACATGAATACTTAGAACGAAATTTGCATATTTTTTTTTGTTGCTAACTGGCTTTTTCTTAGTTTTGATCGGACGATTTCGAGAAAGAAGGCAGTGGGGGAAGAGGCCTAGCTGCTTTTCAATCTTTTGGTTACTTAAAAAGGCAACTAGAACTTTTAATTTTTTACGGAGGTTTTTATTAATAAAAAATATACGTAACTTCCGAATTAACTTTCGTAACGAACTTCTATATTCCTATATTTTTACGGTTTGTCCCTCTTTAATACCTAGCTCTTTACACTAAAGCTTAGATTTTGTCCCGTTTCTTTAAGAATGACCCATGAATCACAAAGGCCAAAGAAGAAATAGTTGAAATTACTAAAAATACTTTAACGTAAAGAACAGGTATTTAGGAGGAGATGAGCCCCTTATATGCGTAATAATTTTCGTTCGTTTTGTTTTAATACTGCTCCTTACTTTTAGTTAAAAAAAACTTTTTCATATTTATCGTTTCATTGTCTTTTGTTTTAAATAATATTAGAAAACCCTGCACCAATTCCCCCATGGAAAGATCCTTCCACGTAACTCCCTCTCCTCAACCCCCTCCCTAACCAGGAAAAAAATTCTCCTGAAAACGTCTGTACACTTCCCAATAACCATTACTGTATGTAAACACTGGTCAAAGTTTGTAACTTGCAGCCCCTCCCCAGGGGACTGTGAGGAAGTTAGTCGTCCCCAAAGACATAGTTATTGACTATGCGGAACAAAATGGCTATCTCAGAATTTTGACCCTTTGACTTTGGGGAAAAATGAGCGTGGGAGGGGCTCTAGGTGCCCTTCAATTTTTTCGATCACTTTTAAAGAGCACTAGAACTTTTAATTTATGTTAGAATGAGCCCTCTCACAAGATATTAGGACCACTGGGTCGACGCGATCACCCCTGGGGAAAAGAAAAAACAAACAAACAAATAAACACGCACCCGTGATCGGTCTTCTAGCAAAATTACGAAATTCCACATTTTTGTAGATAGGAGCTTGAAAATTCTGCAGTAGGGTTCTCTAATACGCTGAATGCAATGGTGTGATTTTGGTGTGATGGGGTGTTTTCCCTTATTTTCCAAAATAAGGCCAATTTTCTCAGGCTCGTAACTTTTCATATGTAAGACTAAATTTGATGAAACTTATATATTTAAAATCAGCATAGAAATCCAATTCTTTTGATGTATCTATTAGTATCAAAATCCCTTTTTTTAAGTTTCATTTACTATTGAGCCGGATCGCTCCTTACTACAGTTCGTTACCACGAACTGTTTGAACAGAAATTCTGGCGTGATCAGGGGTCAAAATAAAATCAAGAAAAAATTCTGAGACAGTCCATCGGCTTAAAGCTTTTAAATAGCTAAATAAATATTTAACCATTTTCAGAGGCAATAATCACGTATTTTACAAAAGTGAGATCTATTGCAGAGAACTAATTTACAATCTTATTAATGTATATACAGTATCATATTACTGAACATTATTTATTGGAGTAGTATAGGGTCACCTGAACCCTTAAAAGGAAATATGTAAAACCTAATGTTCCAAATTTCTGAGAGGGCCTTCCAATCAATGTGGAGAGAATATTTAACCTCTAGCATCCTCTCTTTTGAGATACTATATTTTGATTAAGCTTTGAGAATCGCTTGCTAAGGGAAAATCGCTCCCCTATTATTGCTAAAATATTGTTGATGTGAAGTAACAATTACACTTGTGTTTATGTGACTGGGGACATTCCTCAAGATAAGTGCGAAGCACGGCTGAAAATCGAAGGGTGCTGTCGGTTAGTTTTATCATGATTTGTTTACATTAATAAGAGCTATTATGGCTGTTTTGTGCAGTAAGCATATGCTTACCTGTACAAAGAAAAAATAGAGAGGGATGGGAGGGGGTGTTATTTTCCAGGAAAAATGTTTTTATAACTAATCCTGACTTGTTTTATTAGAACTACTTCCTCATAATCATTTTTGCATTTTAGAGCCCTATTTTTTGAAGAAAAAATGTCTAGAGAACGTTTTTTAGACACGATTTTAGTTTTTGAAGCATTATTATGCAAAAGTTAACCTTTTGTATAGATACCAGAGGCAGTTGGAGTGATAGCTCCCCTAATATTTAAATCATGCCGAATAATAAATTAAAAACAGAGAGAAATTAAATAATGAAAATAATCTATTAAAATGAAATTAAAGATCGACAATAAAACAAAAAAGATCCTAAATTGTCCAGCACAAGAGTCGCTCTTTACACTAAAGTTTCAATAATTTAAAAATTACTCTAAGAATGAATGCTCTAATATAGGAGTTTTTTGTTGTTGTTTTTTTTTTTTTTGAATAAAAACTTAATTATTTTTTTAATTAAATTCCGCAATAACTCGGATACCTTCATTTAGGGCCTGATATTTTTAATGATTTTTTTAGCTTGGGTTCTTCCTATCATGATTATGACACGCGAAATTCAAATAATCTTGTTCATGAGTTTCGGAATACTTCCCGGTCGGCTCATGTCATCAGATACATGGGACCGTCCGTCTGGAACCCATTCCCACAGCAAGTTAAGGAATCAGAAAGTCTGCCTCAGCTGAAACGACGCCTCAAGGCCCATCTTCTGAACAATTAGTAATATTGAGTATTTTAGATTGAGAGAGGGGTATCTCCCCCCATTTTGTTAAATTGACCATTAGTTTTTGTTTTGTTTTCTTTTTTTGTGTTTTTTTTTTTTTTGTGTTTTTTTTTCTTTTTTTGTAGTTTGTTTATCTTATTTATTTTTCTTTTTGATGTAAGTGAAATATGTTAAAGAAATGGATCGTATTTGATGTCAGCTATGCTTACAGGCCATTGCGGCCTATTTTTTTTAGCTGATGAATGAAATTTTATTGTATTGTTTTTTGAATAAAATTACCTACCTACCTACCTACCTACCTCAAGAAGCAAGGGTCTATTTATTTGTATTTCCATTAAAATTAAAACTTTTTGTTTAAGTGAGTTGAAAGGCAAATGGTTACCAGCTGGCTAGATTGTTGCACTCTATAATAGCTTCAGTTGAGCATTAGTTTAACTAGTGCATAGAGAGTGACTCGTCCTGTTTTTCTTTTGGCCCCACCTAGATTGCCAAAAACCATAGTTTTGAGCAGCCTACCTGAATTCATCCATTTAAAGTAACCTAACCATTTTTCCCTTTATTTTAACATAACTATGGAAAATGGTATCAAACCCCCCTTTTCATGCTACGAGTCACACGACAAGTACCATTGCACAGCATATCTTTCTCATCCTTTGGAATTACCCACGTTTCACAGCCATATTTAACCGCTGTCATTAATATGGCTTGCTACATTCTAATCTTAGTTCCAAGATAAATTTTCAGCTAAAAAAAGAAAAAAAATGTGTCTTTGTTAAGCTTAGCACAAGTGTTTCAGCAGTAAACATTAAAATAGTAAGTTCTTTGGAGCTGTAGAAAAAAACTGGCTGGAGAAAAAGAGCTGTTCTTATTTATAATAAGTTGTTTCTGAATGAATTATCAAGGTATCTTTTATATACATTTAGACAAATGGGCTAGGAGCTACTTCTATAATTTAATATGTTATTGAATCGTATTCAATATACTAAAATTTGAATAAAAATTATTCAATTATTCAATTAAATAATAAAAATTGAATCGTATCTTGCGGATAAAATTGTATTCAAGTATTTTATCTCCCTCAAATATTTCTGCCTTGAGACATAAGATGGCACTTCGCAAAAGATGGCACTTTGCGCCACTATACTCGTTTAAAATTTTAAAAAGATAGATCTAAGATTGGAATGATACCCAATTTTGTTTTTTCTTTCTGTACTGATATTTAATAGCTTTTAAGTATATTTTCTTTTTATGGCAAAGAATGTTTACCAAAATTTGTACCTCAGACATGATTAAAAAAAAAACAAAAAAACTTACATCGGAAAATGAAACCATGTACGGTCAAAGGTAAAAAAAATTTTTTTTCACAGAAACGAAAACCAACAACAGCATAAGAGCTTGGGCATATATTTCAAAGTAGACAATGTATTTTGACTCAAAAAAGAACCCAATCCATCAAATAAAAACCAGACGAAAGAAATAATCAAAAACCTAATAAGGAAAATTGAGTAATTTTACAAGGACTATTCATGAGAAATGGGACTTTAGGGCCCACCTACAGGGGTGTATTTATCAAGCCAAAATTTTGTTGAAAAAAAAAGCTGGCATAGGTAGCCTTTCACAGTTTTCCTCTTTAATCTCTGCATAATTTAAATTCAACAAAATATGTATCTATGGGGGTAAAAGCAAAAACTAAAAGTCTTTTTTTCAAATCAAACAGCTCGTGGTAACGAACTGTAGTAAAGAGCGACCCGGCTCAATAGTAATCGAAACTTTAAAAAATGTAATTTTGATACCAATAGTTACATCCAAAGGATTGCATTTTTACGCTGATTCTAAATATATAAGTTTCATCAAGGTTATTTTTACCCATCAAAAGTTACGAGCCTGATAAAATGTGCCTTATTTTAGAAAATAGAGGGAAATACCCCCTAAAAGTCGAAGAACTTTAAAAAATCACACCATGAGATTTAGCGTATTAGAGAACCCTACTGTATAAGTTTCAATTTTGTATTTTTTTGCCAGAAGACAGATCACGGATGCGTTTTTATTTGTTTTTGTTTTTTTTTTTTTTTCTTTTCTCCAGGGGTGATCGTATCAATCCAGCGGTCCTAGAATGTCACGATGGGGCTCATTATAACGAAAACTAAAAATTATAGTGCCCTTTTTAAGTGGCCAAAAAATTGGAGGGTACCTAGGCCCCCTCCCACACTCATTTTTCCCAAAGCTACTGGATCATAATTTTATATAGCCATTTTGTTCAAAATGGTCGAAAAACCCAGTAATTATGTCTTTTGGGACGACTGGCTCCCCCAGAGTACCCGGGGGGAGGGGCTGCAAGTTACAAACTTTGACCATTGCCTAATAAAGTAATGGTTATTGAGACGTGTATAGACGATTAAGGAGGACTTTTTCACGATAATGGGGGGGTCGGGGTAGGGGGTTACGTGGGAGGATTGTTCAATGGAGGAATTTATCATGAGGGAGGAAAATTTCCATGAAGGGGCAGTAGGATTTTCTAGCATTATTTAAAAGAACAATGAGAAAATAAATAAAAAAAAGTTTTTTCTAGTGGAAGTAAGGAGCAGCATTAGAACCTAAAACGAACAGAAATTATTACATATGTAAGGGAGTTCATCTCCTCCACAATACCTCACTCTTTACGCTAAAGTATTTTTAGTAATTTCAACTATTTATTCTACGGCGTTTTTGATTCAGGGGTTATTCTTAAAGAATTGGGACCAAATTGAAGTTTTAGTGTAAAGAGCAAGGTATTGAAGAAGGGGAGAGCCCCCTCATATACGTAATAAAAATATAAAAACATAGAATTTCGTCACGTAAGTTAATTCGTAAGTTAAGTATATTTATTACTAATAAAAACCTTCGTAAAAAATAAAAAGTTCTAGTTGCCTCTTTAAGTAGCCGAAAATTGGAGTGCAACTAGGCCTCCTCTACTACCTTTTTTTTTTTTTATCAAAATCGTCCAGTCAAAACTACGAGAAAACCATTTAGCCGAAAAAAAATTATTATGCAAATTTCGTTTTATTTATTCATGTACGATGAGGCAAAATCAAAACATGCATTAATTCAAAAATTTTCAGAAATTAAATAAAAAAAACAATTTTTTTAACTTCCAGTAAGGAGCGACATTAAAACTTATAATGAAACTATTCCGTTTATGAAAGGGGTTTTCCCCTCCTCAACGCCTCGCTCTTACTCTAAAGTTTTTTTTTATTTTTTTAAAGTAGAGTTGTGAGAAAGAGTCAAACTTTAGCGTAAAGAGTGAGGCGTTGAAGAGGGGACAATCCCTTTCAAAAACGGAATAATTTCTTTTAATTTTAAGTTTTAATGTCGTTCCTTACTTGAAGTTAAGAAACTTGCTTTTTTTCATTTAATGAAACTAAAAAGCAGCATTAGAACTTGTGAGTATGGTTGCCTCCCAGATAACACCCACTCTTTACGGCATAGTATAGTGCTTAACTGAAAGTATCTTAGTGCAAGTAATGTAGCCATGTGATATTTATAGTTCTTTCTTTCACCGATTTTCTTTCAAAATAACTTAAGTTATAATTTTTATCGTTTAAAGTAAATAGAAAAATAGGCCCTTTAAATTTCTAAGTTTTGTTTAAAAGAATATATTCTTTCTACATTGCTCTTCTAGTAGAACGTTTGTTCTTGAAACACTGATGAAATGTTTCAAAATATACCGCAAAGAATGGAGGATCGAGAAGTGGCAGCCCTCCTCATAAACATTACAATTTCTCTCAATTCTAATTTTTAACGTTGCTCTCTACTGTCAATTGAAAAATTTGTTGTTTTTTGTCTTTACATACAAAGAGCCAGATTTTACTGAATTTTACTTATGAGAAAACTCAGTGGGAGGAGAAATTTAGATACATATGGCAGTCTGTTTTGTCTGACAAAACTCTTGGCCCGGGATTTAGGCCACCATAGACGGTTCATGTGGCAATACTACTAACGTGTAATTATGGCAAAATATTAAATGTTTTTTATCATTTTTTCGTCCTTTATTTTTATTGGATAAATTGTGTTCTCTTTCTGAGTCAAATTACTTTCTCTATTTGAGAATATCTGTAGTAATTCTTATGAAGTATCCAGTTTCTTTATTTACGAATAATTTTTTCTTGAACTAAACAACAACTCAAAATCTCTATTTTGAATTTTTTTTTACGCTCTTGTCCATTTACTATTGTGGTTTCAATTTCTATTGTCAAAGTGTTTGTGTAATATGCTTGATATACGAATTTTGGCCAACATTTGAACCCGGAACACATCATTGACTGTAAACCGCGCGCATTTTCGAAGGTTTAAGAAGATATATCTGGTTGCGGAAAATCGGATGGGGATACTCTCAGGTACTCATCGTGTAACCATATATCAAGTAACAATTTCCATAAAAAAGGAGGCTCGTTCCCACTTTCTGGGCTTTCTGGGCTGGGAGGTCACACAACAAAACAGGAAGAAGAGACTTTGTTGAAAAGAACGAAGAATGAAGTTATGAGTAGGGTGGGATAAAAAAGAAGCATGAGTATCTTTACTTTAACTTTGAGCTGTCAGCAGTAGTCTTGGTAAACTGAATCAAAACAGATTGGTGAACTGACTATTTGTGAGCTAAATCACTATCGAAACAGTTACAGTAAATCTGCCTTTTTTGGCCTCTTAAGATTAATTCTATTTTATATATTATTTTTTTATCGCTTCTAAGTTAGGCTTTATTTTATGTTAAAAATAATTAAGGTCATATTTTTCTTTCATTGCCCTCCATAACCTAAAAACACATTAAAATTATGAAAATTGAACACACTGAAATTACAAGAAAAATTATTTTAGCTAAAACGGGATTTTGAATTTAAATGAAGATAGTTTGACTTGCATTCTGCTAACATTCAACAATTATGCACTAATATAAATGCCCGCACTGAAAATTTAAAAAAATGTCAATTTGTATAGAATTTTGTTACCGAATTAAATACCGTAAGTGGACAGCCAATTGGCAACACAAAAACCCGAAAAAATAGCCAATAACTATGATTCGTTGATAACTGATAAGGGGAAAAAACGACAAGATATAGACAATAGAAGGGTACCCCGTCGTTAAGATTTATTTTACTTGTTTTTATTTCAGAAGTATCTACATAAAAAAAAAAAAATGTAAATCTTACAGGGAAACTGACATTAGTCCTTGGATCCGTATCATCTGGAAAATCTACTTTATTGGCTGCTCTTCTTGGTGATATCCAGCCATCCGGTGGCAAAATCTATTTTGAAGAGAAAACCCTAGCACTAGTGGCCCAGAAGCCTTGGACAATGACAGGTTCAATAAGGGACAACATTCTATTTGGCCACTCTTATAGACAAAAACGTTATGAAAAGGTATGCCAAGTCGTTGACAAATATTCTTTAATCTTAGTTAAGTGTAGATTAAGTTCTTAACCCTTTTACTACGCCCCACTTTTTGAGATTTCGTGTCCTTTATGCACAATAATTTTAGTGTTGCGTATTTTTTTTCATGTAGAGTAGTTACAAATTTACATGAGGCGATTTCTTGTTTAGCAGTTAACAATCCTATTTTTAATTGATTTTAAATTGTTTTTTAATTGTCTTTAAAATGTTTTTCGATTTTTTAAAAGTAAGAATAAATTTGCAAAGTGAATGTAAAGAGGAATACATTGCTCAAACGCAAAGAAAATTTATTTATGAAATCTTGTGCATGCGCAATGTCAATTCTGCAGACGTTCTTAAAATTAGGTGAAATTAGTGGTATGGAGCGGTGAACTGTAGAAATATATAAAAGCTGATTCTATTGCATACTTTTAATATTACTGGTTGAAACATGTTCACAGATGCTTAAATATAAATAATACAATTAGTAAATATTCGTGTAGAGTAGTAAACTGTATAAAAACAAGCAACGAAAATACTCGCGGCTTCATATTATGGAGCATCATTTATTTTTGTGAATATATACAACCGGTCAACCAAATGATTAATTAGGTCCTGATGTAAGAGGAATGGTAAATAATTCAAAAAAAAAATATTTTCTAAAAAAATAGATTGTTCTTTGGTGCCTGACGATAATGTCAGTTATTATTTTTTTTTTTTAGTTTCTTCTTAACGTTTTCTGAATTCTATCCTGGTTGGTTAAGAATATAATATTTACTATTCCTTAGATTTACGCGATGAGCTGTATTATTTTGTTATATAGCACTAAAAGAGACTAGTTGTTTTGTTCCGTGGAGTTGAACTTGGGATGTCTTTTTATTAACTTTTTATACTCTTTGAAATGAATCTTGAAAAGTCTCTGAAGTTTTTATCTCAGTTTTTTCCCAGCCAACATTTTGTATTATTATTTATAAATGTGTGTAATCACTTTCAATTAGAATTTTACAACCTTAAAACATATTGAGGGCTAATAAAGGGTGTAAGAAACAGCACAATTATTTTAATTCTGCTTCTGTGCAGCAGGGACGTCAGCTGTGAGGGGAAGTGAGGGATTTCACTTGGAGTCGTATAGTCAATTAATCATAATCGGACAATTAACTTATGAACCAATTTAATTAAATTGGTCAAGTCCTTAAATTAAGAGCCATAGAAAGGCCAATATTCTTTTATCTTTCAATCCATATCAATTCAGTCCAACTTTAATCCACAATTTCCGTTTTATATTTAATCTACTTTATATGTTCACTTATCAATGAGAATTGAAAGAAAAAGATAAGTGACAGAATGAGACAAAATGGCAGATTTCCGATTTTGAGTCAAAGAGGATAAGAAGGCCATCAACTGCTATGGAATTTGAACACTCGGTTAGAGTAAGGCTACTTAACGTTTTTGTTGACGTTCAAGTTTTCTGGACGCTTGCATGTACCCTTTTGAATGTTTGTGAATTTTTTGGCGTAAGTACTTTTGAATGTAGTAACTTAGAAGTTACTTGGAATTTAGGATTTCTGGTCCTTCATCTGGGCCAAAAGTTTAGTCAGTATGTGTGTCTCGGTGTGTTTTTGTGTGGGTAGGGTGGGTGTCCCAATCTGACCTTACCGTTGTGGGGAAGGAAAAGAGAAGGATACTCTAAATTCTTGTTATCAGGACATCTACTACAGTTACTTATACTACATTAGATGTCAACTGCAATTTTGGGGAAATAATAATACTTTTTTTAGTGTTGTTTTTTTAGGTCCGTGCCCATTTCAAGATTCAGCTGTTCAGAAGATTCAGTGTTGGAGGATTCAGCTGATAAATTTTTATTCTGGATTAGATTTTGTAATTTTGGAATTATGTATGTAGTAATGTTTTCTGTTGATTCATTATTATTTTTTTCAGATTACAGTAAATGTGATAAACCTTTATCTAAGAATTTCTTAAATTCTCAAGTTTTTTCATTCACATTTTGAAAATTAAATATCTTCGTATTTTTTAGGTTCTGAACGCTTGCTGCCTAGAAGAAGATATATCGTCAATGTCTGAAGAGGACGAGACTTGGGTTACCAGTAACGGAGAAAACCTATCAGGTGGTCAAAGACAGAGAATTTCTATTGCCAGAGCCATCTATTCAAATGCAGATGTTGTGATATTAGTAAGCATTCTTATTTTCTTCAACTTTTGTTTTCAATCCGAGCTGCAATTGCCGGCTTGGACTGCTCCAGTCTGTACAACATGCACATATTCACTCTGCTTGACTGGCTTCTTGATTTTCAATAAGAATTTAAAATATTAAGAATTTAAATATTTTCAAACAAATTTATTTAATATACTTATTTTGTGATAAGGATCACAAATATAAGGGTCTAAAACAAGAAAAAGGAAAAATAATGACGGCATCAGGAAAACTTGCAACTAATATGTTCCATTGGACTAGTGCATGTCAAATAAATAAATAGAAAACACATAAATAAAATTATAAGCCTAGATCACCTTTTCATCCTTATCTGATTCTTCTCCCTGACGAAACAATTCATTTTTGCTTTCTCCCTGCATTCGTGGCCATAGAACCTTGCAAAGGGTGTACGATGTTAGACATGCTTTTTGTCGCTACTGTCGCTTTATTGTCGCTACTGTTGAATACATCTATCTATCTTTCTATCGGTGTAATTAGATTCGTAGTCTAAGTGACTTAGTCTCTTTTTCGAACTTGAATTCCAATAAACTTTTCAAATAAACTTCCAAATCTATTCTTGCACCGGGAACTCTTAAAACCTCCAAGAATACATTCCTTATGTCAACATTCTATCTAGGACATTCAATTCATCTGCATAATCCAAATCTAGGCTATTGTATTCACGAGAACAAACTCCATCCAAATTTCAACCCACATAAATAACAATAGGACACAAATCTGCCTAACTTCTGATGCAACGCCAAATCAACTAATGAGGTACCTGCCTATCATGACCATAGCAATCTCTTGGGTGTCACACTCTTTCAAGATTATGAGGGATTGGGATGATGTATGATAGAATCAAAATAATGTTCTAGTATCTTCCAAAAATACCTAAATAGGAAAATTCAGAATGTATAGGCTTGTATTCTCTTAAAACAAAATGACTCGTCTAATTTTTCACAAAAACATGTAAAAGGCTAATTTAATTTCTAGAATTAACAAAAACTAATTAATAGTCTAGTCTTGCTAATAGTCAGGCTAATAGCCTATCAGGTTACTTGAAATGCCCCATAAGAAGATCAAATAAGACAATAATACTTTCAAGGAATGCCTAAATAGGAATAGATTTTCACTAACTTCACCCAAATTCAGTCTCAAAATCCTTTGACAATACGTAAATAAAATTGTACTGAAGTATTTACGTTATTAAAATTTGAAAGCCCATAATTCTATTGACTGTCTGGATTATAGGGGATAGAAACAAGATCATATCGAGGGGAGAAAGGAGCCAGTCTTGTCAAAATCCTACATTTTCCGATATTTCTCGGAACTTGTCATTCAAACTTATAAACAAACTGGTTTTTTACTCTCCCTCCTAAAACAGTATTATTGTGTTCATTCCTAGATAAAGATACTATATAATTTTTCTAAAATAATACAACAATACCTTCCAAAAATGACGAGACGGTAATCTAAAAAAAAAATAGGTTTTACTTTCTTCATCTTAGTTAATTTGCACAATTATTTGCAAAACTGTCACCAAATTTGATTTAATATTAATAATTTCTACATTAACGAAAACACGCTGGTCAATTATCCAACCAATTATTATTATCCAATCAATTATGATCAATTATGACCATAAATAATGGTCAATATTTAGGAAAATATTGACTACATTTGATTGTGCTACCCAGATCAATTGAGTAACTTAAGGTTCTTAAAGAAGACTAAAATAATTTCTCAGACTCTATACCTAACTTCTATAATGGGATCAGCGTGTTTATAGTGCTTATACGAGAAAGGATAAGATGGCAAAAACATACTCTGCAAATGAAAGATGACAGATTACCAAAGATTCTCCCTTTCAGCCAACAGTCTTTGGCCAAGCGAAAAGCGGCTGTTCCTCACATGGGCTAGGAAGATGCCATAAGGAAAGATTTATTGAAAATCAAAAATTTTTGGGAGGGTGTAAAGGGGGAGACTTTAAATAGATTGGGATTGAAGCTGAGCATGCGCAGCTGTATTTGCCTAAGACGACTTGGTGTTGCAATTAATTGTTAGTAGCAGTGGTAGCAGTAGTAGCGCTTATATATTGCCCATTAAACTGATGGTTAATGATATAAACTATTCCTTTTTTTATAAAAGGAACTTTCTTATATCTTTGAGTTATAAGCATTCCAAGAGTAAATTTTAATCCAAGAGTTAGCTGGCTTCAAGAGTTAATTCTGAGCCAAGGCCTATATTTAAAAAAAATCTTAGCTCCCTTAGAAATTTATAATAAAAGTTAAACACTCTTGTAAATAGCAAAACCTGCAACTTATAAATTATTTGTTATCTTTCAGGTTTGTGACAGAGAGGAGTTGTATTTTATTTTTTGTAAAGGAGATTAACCTTTTCTTTTTGAGCTTTTAATGTTCAGAGAGTTAATTTTGTTACAAGAGTTAGTATTTTCCAAGGGTGTATCCGAATAGCCCATGAATCCTCAAAAAGCGAATAAGGTTATTATTTACTTAAAAGTTAAACGCTCTTTTAAGTTAAATGTATATAACAACAGTAATACTTAAACATTAAGCAGTAATACTTTACGTTGTGTTCAAAGTGTCAGTTTTTACCACAGGTTACCTACAGCTTAGTCGAATAGCCCTTTTCTTCCCCACAGTTCAAAATAGGGATGAAACCTTTTAATTGACAGTGAACGGATATAAAAATTTTTAACTGGATAATTCGAACACATATACAGTGTTCATCGAATATATACAGTGTTCATCGAAATATCCATTTAAAAAAATTTCATGTCTGCTCACTGTCAATTAAAGGGTTTCATCCCTATTTTGAACGGTTTCACTTTCGTCATGGAAAGGTAGTGTGGTCTACGAAGTTATCAATATCTGTTAATCGTCTATTCTTATATATTTGCTCTTATCCTTCAAGTAGGTGACAAACAAGGAGTTCTTTTTACAACTGAAATTTCTTTTTTATTGTAGAATTTTCACTGTTCCGGGACTTAGTTTTATTCGTGAGGTTAATCATGTTCCAAGATCTAGCGTGTTCAAATCGAAATATACAAAAAAAAATTCAGTAGCAAAGTCTCATTAAAGTTTCGAATCACCGTTCAGGGTTTGCCCAAAACCAGGTAGTGAGTAGTTGGAAATAAAAGAATGGAATTACTCGTTAGGAGTTACGAATTGTATGTGCTACAAATTTGTCAAATTATTCTTCCACATCTTTCAAAAGAAAGATATTTCCTTACTGGTTGAAACAATCCGAAGAAATGGCGTTATGGAATATTCCCTAACTCGATTTCTTTCTAGTAGTTTCCTTTCTGACCGTTCACAAAGAATAAAAATATCCGGTTAGGCATCTCAAGCCTCACCCGTTAGAATCGGTGCACCAAAACAACGTATTTTAGGCTCTCATTTTTCTAGTGCATGTAAATAATCTTCTATAAATTTATCTTCCTTCAATGTGATGTCTTTATCATTTGTTCTCGATAAGTTAGTTTATTTTGAAGAGTTGGCTATGTTTCAAAAGTTAATTGCTGTCCAAGATTAGTTTGTCGAAAGAAAAATTTCAAAATGTTTTCCAAACAGTAAATTCACAGAAAAATTGTGAGTCGCCTTCCAGATTTTTTGTTAAAAGCCAGCAGTTGTAAATAGAAAATAGGAGAACGTTTGAACTATATGAAATTGTATGAAATGAAGTGATCTTTGTGTTTGTCTAGTAACTCTTCTAACGAAAAATATTCTTAGATTCTTGTTGAAATAATTATAAAAAATACAATAATATATAAGAAAATAATAATATAATAATATAAAAAAATAATAAATAAAAAAAAATACTAATAATATAAAAAAATAATATAACAAAAATACTCTTGTGAAAAACTGTACAGACATGGTGCTAATGAAAGATTTCCTTGTTTTACTGTTAGTTTATTTTCCGGATATTCACAAAGAATAAATATCTTGTTCAAAACATAACTATTGCTCGTTAAAAATGCTCACTATTGGTCACTATTTTTTTAATAGTTAATTAAGTGCAAATTCTTTGAATTACCTTTTGGATTTTTTCTTCAAACTGGATTTTCAGTTGTTGCAAAATGAAAAATTGATAATTTTGCAAATAGAAATTGAACGCTTCAATGCTCTGAACGCTTCAATTTTTTCTCCCAAATCATAAAAAAATTGACATTTTCCTTGACTAACAACACAACCAGTGAAGGTAACTAATAGGAGCAATGCTTGGCATAATTATATTCTGTTCACTATTGTGGTCAAATAATTTGGTGGACTTAGTGTTGTAACTAATGAAATTGGTGACGATAAAATTAAGTATTTTGCGTAATTTACCGTTATTTTAAGGACCCTCGTAAAACTGGTATTTCACCTATTTTACGTAATTTACCTATTTTACGTAATTCGCCTATTTTACCTGTATTTTTCGGTATTTTATGTATTTTACTGGTATAATAAATGTTTTCCTGACATATTTTACGAAGGCTGGCACTTTTCACAGCACAAAACCTCGAAGAGCTGGCAGCAACAGACTTAGATAGGATTTTATTTTTTGTACAGCTGTGTTGTTCACTTTAAAGAACCCTCTGTCTGACTTCAGTCTCTCTGTATCAGCACGATAGAGTATATTATGGTAAAGGTAGATATAATTTTGGTGAAATAGTAGATGAACTAATAATATATTAGTTCTGTGAGCTGTTAAAGACAGAAAGGTCTACAACTAGGATTGACATACGACAAACAAGAAAAAAAAAATTAAATAGCCGAGAAATACGTGGGTAATGTCAACCAGTGGACCGAAAAGAAGTGAAAATGACAGAAGCAGATATTTCGCGAGGGACTTCCACCTAGGTTTCTTCAGTGCTAAAAAAAAGGAGGAAAACTTACCTTTGAAAGTAACTGTTAACAGAGCAGAAGAAAGACCGAATCAAACGAACCTAACCATAATAAATAAAATACTATTTACCAATTATATTGGGCAAGAATTCTCTGCTTAGAGATTGACTTAACTTGTCTACTGACCTAATTTTTATTAAAAGTGTGGTCAGATGCAAAGTCTTTGAGGATTTGCTGGGAAACTGTTAACGAAAATATGGAGGGTGGGATGAACACGTTTTTTTTTTTTGTCGGAGATTTTCCATCCTCTTTTAAGTACCATCCTCTTTTAAAACCCTTAAGTCACTGGGTTACACTTTACCGGTAATTCTTTCTACTGACGAATGACGTTTGTGTGGGTCTGTCGTAAGTAAGGGCATAATTTTGTCCTTTACATATTGCCGCTTCGCTCACCTGTTCAGTTTGACAATATGGTTTCATAGCTTTGCTGAAATAACTGAATCGCCATTGCTGTGAAGGTGGCAGCGAGTCTTAATTAGGTCCTTGAGATCGCTTGTTATCCGTAGTTTATCAGTATCTATAACAGTAATGATTTTAGTCGGGAAATAAGCTTGGAACTTTTCCTGAAGTAGGCTAATTAGCTTACTGATTTTGACCTTGATGTCCGGCTCGGAGTAAATGTCATCAAATCCGCGGTTGCCGATCCTGCGACTCAACTTAAAAATCAAATCTCTTGTTAGTGTTCTAGTTTGGTTTTAGAGATTGCTGAATTTGATTCCCAGAAAATTGATTCCCAGAAGATTTTCCGCCAGAAAGGTTAATCTTTTTATTGAGTTTTTAGTAGCAGCCTTAGTGGTTCGTGTGTTATACTGGTTGGAAAAAAATTATCAATATAAATTAATTTTTTGGTATTTGTAGGACGACCCGTTTTCTGCCCTGGATCCTCAGGTTGCACAGAAGATCTTAAATGAAGGACTGATAAACCTTTTAATTAGACGAGGAAAAACTGTGATTCTGGCAACGAGCAACACAGCACTTGCGCAGCATGCTCATCAGGTTAATAGTCTCGTCTTCGTTTGCATCGATTAATGATGAAAATAGGGAAAAAAATCAAGCATAATTTGTCAGATTATATTAAGCTTGCAAAGATATGATAATATTGTAAAATGTATAACGAAGAAATTAGTCTGTTATGGTCTACAGCATAGAATAACCATAGAATAAGTACTGAAATTAAAATAGATATTAAATGTTTTCGCTTTTCTAACTTTAATAAATCAGAAATTATTAATGCTTCAAGTAATAGGTATCAGTACTAGTAAGTTAAACTGTCAATCCACATTCATTTTTCTTTTATTTCAGCAGAGTATATATTATGTTCTAGTCTTCAGATGGCATGGGGGTGTCAGTACTGATGGTGAATTTCTACTCGTCTTCAGTGTGACTCAGTTATTTATTGTAATTTCTGTTTGTTTTAAGTTTCATTAATTTATTGATGGTGATTTGTGGTACTTTTACGCATGGAAGATTATTTGACTTAATTTCTGCTCAATTTTGGTTTAATGGCACTCTTTACGTTCCTTTGAAAAACTTGCTTTGTGGAGAAAGTTTTTTAAATTAATCACCATAAAAAGCTGATTTTGTTTATTTAATGTTATCAAACTTGAAGTTTTTATTCTTTTGTTATAGATAAGGATTGCTATTTGCTTACCATTCATTATTATAAAGAATTTGATTTTTTTAGATTTTCCTTTGAAATATGTTAAATAGTATTTTAAATCTTTTGTTTTTTTCTATAAACTATTTTTCTATTGTTTATATGTTGTTTTGTAAACAAACATGCATAGAGTTTTTTCGTTTAATCGAAACTTCCGCTTAACATTCCATAAAAGTTTCACCTTAATACCATTAGCGTCATTAGTTACAGCAATCGTAGTAGTAGTATAAAGAGTATACACATAGCAACTTCTGGCTAGTTCAAAATCCACTACAACATACCCTGAAATGTTCAACTTAATAAAGTAAGCCGTTCTTGCTGCACCACCCTATTTACAATCTACTTGTTCATAGTTTGTATTGATTTATTTCAACATCAACCTAAATATCCCTTGAAAGATTCACCTTAATACACTTAGCTTGCGTAGCAGTAATAGATGTAGTATTCATAGTAGCAATGGTAGCAGCATGAACATAGTACATCTAGTTTTCTTCAATGTCCCCGTCAACACATGGTGAAAGTTTCAACTTAATAAAAAATAGAGATATCTATACGAGCATTCATAGTTTAGAATAAAAATTTCAACTAAATGGCGTTAGCAGGCTACTTACAACGAAAACAAGAGAGACTATAACTTATTAAAATTACAGTGCCAGGACGGCACTGACAGGCCGTCCTGGCTGAGTGGTTGGTACGCTGGTGTTGAAATTTTCAGTGAAAAGAGAATATGCTTGTGTGCACCCATTGCACGTAAATTTTTATTTACGAAATGACAAATTAGGTCAAATTCTTTTTGGTTATCAACTAGGAGAAGATTGACAATTTCCTCGGTCAAGCCGAGGAAATTGTATCGACATTGTATCGACAAAGTGCATCGAAATTGTATCGACATTGTATCGACAAGGTGATACATTCTCACTAAATGAACAGCTGTGCTGATTCCTTTCAAGAATCTTTACTGATATGGGTCAAAAGAAAGAGAAACCTGGGACATCATATCAGGGTATATAAAAGTTTCTGTCACCTTAGACTGGTTTGGGGCTATTAAGACAGGTCAGAGTTGGTCGCAAGATTTGAGACCCTTCACTTTGGCTGTGACTTGAACGTACGCTTTCGTCCAAGCAATAGGGAACACTTGCTCTTGGAAACAACGGTTAACAATGGAGGAGTGTAACTTGATAAGGAAATTAGTAAACTCGCGTAACGACTTTAAAGGAAGCTTGCCAGAGTAGTACGCACAGTACCTATTCAGCTTTTGAAATTCCTTGTAAACGGCAAACTCTAAAATTCCATCTATATCATCAATCTCTGCTTCATTTATGTGAGACTCGATTTCTAAACTGGTGACTGGCAGAAAGGAGGTACAGATGCTAAAAAAAAGGAGTTCACTTCCGTAGCCAATAACAAGGTACCATCCTCTTTTAAAACCCTTAAGTCACTGGGTGTCACTTAACCGGTAATTCTTTTTACTGACAAATGAAATTTGTGCGAGTCTGTCGTAAGTAAGGGCGTAATTTTGTCCTTCACACATTGCCCCTTCGCTCGCCTGTTCAGTATGGCAATATGGTTTCATAGCTTTGCTGAAATAACTGAATCGCCATTGCTGTGAAGGTGGCAGCGAGTCTTAATTGGTCCTTGAGGTCGCTTGTTATCCGTGGTTTATCAGTATTTATAACGGTAATGATTTTAGTCGGGAAATAAGCTTGGAACTTCTCCTGAAGTAGGCTATGTAGCTTACTGACTTTGACGTTGTTGTCCGATTCGGAGTAAATGTCATCAAATTCGCAGTTGCCGATCCTGCGACTGAACTTAGAAATCAAATCTCTTGTTAGTGCTCTAGTTTGGTTTTAGAGATTGCTGAATTTATTCCCGAAAAACAATTAAATGATTGGAATTCTGGAGAAGTTCTAGGGACCGCGGTGCATCATAGAAGTCTTAAGGTCTGTTAAGATGAAGTCAAGTATGCTGCTACTCTGATGTGTCGGAATTGTAACAACTTGCCGCAAATCCAAGACACTGGAAAACCACTGTTTCTTTGTTTGGTTAAGGTCACCAGCAATAACAAAGGTAGGAGAGGATACTTTTGGCACATTTTGTCTACGAAAACTGTATATGCTCAATGAGTTTTTTCTTGTTTCTGGCACTCTCAGGGTAATAGACCAAGACTATCAAACACGAGAATCTTCTTCATAAATGTGTTGGCTTATATTCCGTCTCCGCTATCTCATGGCTGGAATCAATTGGATTGCCTAACTGTTTTGTTGATCTTTCGGAAAGTAAAGTTCTACACCGCCTCCATGACGATTCAGGCCACGGTCGCGATGAGCATCAAAGTAGCCAGTATAACCTTTAATTTGCGCTGACTCAGATGTAATGTCCCAACAATCACTTATTATTACGATTGAGGCGTTGTTTTGCTTGATTATAAGCCATCATTGAAGCATTGCTGATGCGTCCTCTTGACAACCTTTATAGTCATACTGTGTTTCGCTTTAGTTCATTACTTTCTCAACAATTCTCAAATATTTTACTTTAATACCTTTAGCTTTAGTAGCAGCAGTAGTAGTACCAGAGTAATAGTAGTAGTAGTAGCAGTAGAATTAATAACGGTAGCCTTAGCTTTGGTAGCAGTAATAGTAGTAGTAGTTGTGGTAGTATTAGTGGCTGCAGAAACGTTATTAGTTTGCAGAAAATATTTTCTTTATTTAGTTCAACATTCCACAGAAAAAAGTCCTGTAAGTCTTAACTTCACTCATCAAACCGGTCCTAAGACATCACTGATACACATTTTTGACAACTTGCATACAGACAGCGTGTTGTGATTCAGTTCACCTCTCTTTCTCAATATTCTCTGAAGATTTCACCTTCATACCCATAGGAATAGTTGCAACAGCAGTCACAGTAAAAGTATTAGCACTAGTATTACTAGTAGCAGTTTTGACAGTAATAGCACTAGTACTAGTAGCAATAGTACTATTAACATATTACCTTTTGGTCAGTTGAACAAAATCCCCCCTCCCTAACAAGTTACTGAAGTTTTAGCTTAATACAATTAGCCGTTGTTTTGAAACTACCAATATGCCCTTTTTATAACCTGTATATTCATATACTTCCTGAAATTTTTCATTTTTGTGCTCTTAGCCTTATGCAATAGAAGCAGTAAGCGTTTTAGCAGTAGTGGTAAACGCAGTTTTAGCAATATTAATAGCAGTAATAGCATGTAAAATTTTCTTTTGGTCAGTTGAACTTTCCCCTGATAATACCCCAGAAGTTTCATCTTCATTCGGTAAGCCGTTTCAAATTACTGCTGATTAGTCCTTTGAACGCCCTTTTTTCTTATTACTCTCAATATCTCTTAATGCGTACTACTTAATATTTCTTAATGCTCTTACTTCTCAGTACTTAATACTCATAACAGTAAATATATCTTATCAATCTTACAGTAGTGGGAGAAGTATCAGTAGCTGTATGTACATATTAGTTTTTGGTCAGTTGATCTTTCCCTTTAAGCATTCTTTGAAAGTTCCGAATTAATACCCTAATACTATTCTTGAGGACCACCCTTTCGAAAATCTGCATTCACATAGTGTGTTTTGACGTAGTTCAAATTTCCCGTCAATATTCTGTCGAATTTTCCCCTTCATACCCTTAGTCTTAATAGTACTGTTTCCATATTAGTAGTGGTAGTAGTAGGAGAAGTAGTAGAAGTAATAGAGCTGCATTAGTAGTAGCAGTAGTAGCAGTAATATTAAAAGTAGTATTAGCATTTACACCCCCCCCCCCCCGCATGATGCTACGGAAGTCTCATCTTGATAAGATAAGCCGTTTCAGACATATTATTGATACACCCTTTTGACTATATGCATGCACGTAATGTGTTTGGATTCATTTCAATTTTCCCCTCAACACTTTCTTAGATATTCATCTCAATATCTTCAGTGTTGTTTGTACTTGCTGTAGAAGAAGCAGTTGTAGTGGTAGCGGTGTTAGCAGTAATAGTAGTAGTGGTAGTAATAGTAGCAGTAGTAGTAGTAGTTTTAGTTACAGTAGTAGCATGAGAAGTAGCATTCAAATATTGATCATATCCTTCG
This sequence comes from Artemia franciscana, assembly GCF_032884065.1. Classification (NCBI taxonomy): domain Eukaryota; kingdom Metazoa; phylum Arthropoda; class Branchiopoda; order Anostraca; family Artemiidae; genus Artemia; species Artemia franciscana. The sequence continues at coordinate 30,423,172 of NC_088868.1, read as the reverse complement.
TCTTTATAGAAACTAAAGGTCAAACATGCATAGCTTCCTCAATAGAATGTATTAAGTATGAACAAATTGCCTAACTTACTGTCCTTGCCCTGATGGCTTCGAGGGATGGGCATCCCCAAAGGCATAATTACTTGGCCTTTATGGTGAACGAAATAGCTACCCCAAAATTTTGATGGGATAGGTTTTGGGAAATGATATTTTTTGTGGGAGTGGGGGGGGGGTCTGGTTGCCCTTCAGTAGCTTTTGACGCTTAAAAAAGTTACTAGAAAATTCAATTTCAATAAAGACATTATATGTCCCTAGGGTATATTCTTCAACCCAAGGTCATGGGCTCGGGGGTGGGGGGCGGGTTTTTAACCCTGGAGGGATGTTAGATCATTTTTGGACTGTTTTGCTCAGAATGGCTATCTCAAATTGCCACCCCTTTATATGACCACCCCTTCCATAAAACATTATATGTTAACAACGAGTAACTAGTATAACCTACAGCCCTTGTCCTTGGGGCTGTGTGTGGGGGAGTGACACCCACAAAGACGTAATCAAGGGCCTTTCAACTATGGTGAAGGAAATCTTTATTTAAAAGATGTAATGCAATGTGTTAGGAGAAAGGATGGTTGTGGGTGGGGAGGGGTAGGTTTCCCTCTAATTACTTTTGAACCTTAAAAAGGGTATCGTAGCTTTTTATTTCCAGTCGAATGAACTCCTTCTATACAAAGTGCCTTGGTAAAAAAACAAACAAACAATAATACAGTGCGCCAACGTCACTCTTTACCTAGGCCGTACTATCGCGCTATGTAACTTTAAATAGTCTATTTTTATCTCATCTATTGATTAACGAAACTTCTAAGCATTAAATATCCCTTTCTCTGCGCTGCGGTAGCTGAAATCTAACCCCGGAGCAGGTTTCTTTTGGCCGTGATCAGTGCACTTGTAGCACCAGAGTAAATTTATCTTATTTTATGTATTTCAGTAAATATTTCTAAAAAGCTTAAAAGTTAGTACTAAAAATTAGAACTGGTACTAAAAGTTAGTTACTAAATCTCTTTTTTTCATTTTGAAAAATACTAGAGACTCTATGCAGTTTTTAAATAACTGTCTAATTTGATATTTGCAAAATCAGATTTCAATTAGTTCGTGGTAACGAACTGTAAGTAAGGAGCAATGCGGTTCAATAGTAACCGAAACTCAAAGAGACAGAATTTTGATAGTAAGGGATACATCAAAAGAATTGAATTTTAATGCGTGTCCACAATATATAAGATTCATTAAGTTTTATATTACCAGTCAAAAGTAGCGAGCCTGAGAAAATTTGCCAATTTTTGAAAAAGAAGGGAAACGAACTTTATCGTCCCTAAAATATCGAGTAATCTTGATGAAAATCACACCGTCAGATTAGCATATCAGAGGACCTTACTGTAGAGGTTTCATGTTCCTGCATACAAAAATGTTAAATTCTGAATTTTATGCCAAAAGCAAAATCACGGATGCGTTTTATTTTATTTTTTTCCAAGGGACGATCATATTGGACAACCAATTCTGGAAGATCTGGAAAGGACTCACTTGATCGAATATCAAAAGTTATATTGACCTTTTTAAATGAACAAAAATATTGAAGGATAGCTAGCCGAAAAATCGGATCCCATGCCGATTTTTTCCCCAAACCGTCTGATCAATATTTTGAGATTGCAATTTTGTTCAGCATAGTCAAAAGATCTAGTAACTATGTCTTTGAGTATAAATAACTCCCCACATCCACCAGAAGAGGGGCTGTAAGCTATGAACTTTGTCAATTATTTACATATAGTATTGGCTTTTGGGAACCCTACAGATATTTTTAAGGGGGTTTTTATAACAGTGTGGGGATTTACGTGACAGTAAATTTGCATGGAGAAATTTTTCTTGGGGGAAGGAAATTCTCCATGAAGTGTGAGCTGGATCTCGCGGCATTATTTAAAAAACGATCAGAAATTAAATATCAAAAACCAGTGTTTTCAACTGAAAGCAAGGAGGAACACTAAAACTTGAAACGAACAAAAACTGTTATGTATAAGAGATGGACTGATAATGGAGACAAAAGCTTGTTATTCTAATTAAACGGCCCTTGTGTTAGGAGTCATTCTTAAATAATTGGAACAACAAGTCAAACTTTAGCGTACAGGGCGAGATATTCAGGTAGGGACAATCCCCTCCCATACACGTAATAATTTCTGCTCGTTTCAAGTTTTAATGTTCGTCCTTACTTTCAGCTGAAAAACCTATTTTGTTTGTTTAATAATGTTGCTGAAACAACATCTTTATTTCCCTCCGAAGCTGCCAACAAAAAGCTAATTTGTAATAGAGTTCAATGGCAAATTATTCATTCATAATAACATTAAAAATTTCTTAATTTCGAAGAATTGTTTCTTTTAACTCTCTGTTAGTACTAGTTGTTCCTACTACATTTTTCCTCCTAGTGCATCATTTTTCCTATTTTCTATTAACATTTTTCATATTAATACTAGTTGTCCCTATTACATTTTTCCTCCTAGTGCATCATTTTTCCTATTTTCTATTAACATTTTTCTATTAACATTTTTCATATTAATACTAGTTGTTCCTACTACATTTTTCCTCCTAGTGCATCATTTTTCCTATTTTCTATTAACGTTTTTCTATTAACATTTTTCATATTAATACTAGTTGTTCCTACTACATTTTTCCTCCTAGTGCATCATTTTTCCTATTTTCTATTAACATTTTTCTATTAACATTTTTCATATTAATACTAGTTGTTCCTACTACATTTTTCCTCCTAGTGCATCATTTTTCCTATTTTCTATTAACATTTTTCTATTAACATTTTTCATATTAATACTAGTTGTTCCTACTACATTTTTCCTCCTAGTGCATCATTTTTCCTATTTTCTATTAACATTTTTTCTATTAACATGCTGTTATTCTTCTTATCAGAATTTGTCTATTCTCTTTCAAATTTGGCTTAAAAAATCTAAAGATTCTCCTTAATTACTCTGAAAATAGCGAAATGACGCCTGATGGTGTTTAGTAATTTGTTACTTTAATCATTTTAGATAATTATATAATCGTTAATCAACTACTAATTACTCAGTTTATTAATTTCAGTTTAACGATTAAATAGTAATTAATCTTCTAGTTTAATTACTTCAATTTTTTATAGGTAATCTTACTCAAAGAAGGAAAGGTTACCACAGCCTCGAACGTTTCCTCCCTAAATGAATGGCAGTCAGCGCCATCGAAAAAGGAGTCAATCGCAGAAGCAAAGTATCCTAGTATCGAGCCGGCAACATTAAATAATCTACACTCTCACCTTAAAAGAAGGAGGTCCATTAAAGTATGGTTTTTAATTGTTGAATTCTAGTATTAAGAGTGTTCAGGGCTAAAGTAACCCTTGTGGTTCATTTAAGCTAAGCCTTAGAAACTTTAACAGATTACGAAAATACGTTCTGTTATGTAGTCCTACGGAGTGACCCTTATGCTTAACATAGGTAGTGCCAAGTGGACTCGAACTCTACATACAGTTTTACGCTGCTTAAGTTAATGTTAAATTTTGGAAATGTCAGCATGGTAGCAACAAAGAGCAATTCATAGATTTAGAAAATAAACTATTCCAGAGCCTTTTCTACTTGATCAGAGTTTCATTTTTATCCACTTTTTAAGTGTTCACTACGTTCATCATCAAAGGAGCTGGTTAAAAGAATTTGACTTTAGATCAATAAAAATTTGTCTAATAACAAAATAACTACACCACTCCTTGCAATACCGTGTAAAAGACATATCCATGTGAACAATTACAGAAAAAAAGGCTTTAAAAATTAAATAAAAATTAATCACAATTTGACCCCAGACACAAAAAAGTATGGCAATATTTGCAAATAGAAAAAAAGTGGCAATTTATTTAGTGGCTGGGAAAAATGTTTAATGACAGTTTTGGCAATGACTACAAAGTCATTATAAGCTAAAAAAAACGATGCAAAAACATTTTTGTGGCAAACAGTATGTTCAAAATTAGTAACTATGTCTACTGAGTGGATGATTAGGGATATTAATGGGGAAATTTCGGATTAAAAACTGCTAAGGCCATTTGAAATATAGCATCTGGCGACTTTAATTAGTGGAAATTGAATATTGAATTAAATATTTTACATTTTTAATAAATAATTAATAATAATTAGTTAATTAATCATATTATTTATTTATAAATTGAATATTAATTAGTAAAACTGTATTTAAAATTTAATTTGAAAAATAAAAAAATAACGTTTTATATGATAAATCTAGAATGCAACAAGATTGGATGCAGAAATTCTCTGTAAGTAATAAGACCTAAGAGTCTGTTTAACATTTTATTAGCTTTTTTTTAACATAGATTTTTCTTGGTTTCGATCTAACAAATTTACTTTTTTTTTAACTTTTTAACTGTGAATTACGTGTCGTAATTAGAATTGTTTACAGAAATTTCTATCCAAGGAAATTTTTCTGAAATTTAGAAATGTCTATCCAAAGGTTTTTTTTTTCCTCTGCCACTTTGACTTTTAATATAACTTTGGTTACACTGAACAGCTTGCCCAATGGCTTCTTTTCAGAAAGTAAATGAGTACCACTTAAAGTGGCTGTACGCAGTTAGCACTTTTACTAATATCTGTTTAGTTCTCTTTCTTGTTTGTTGTCTATTTAAACCCATTACCCTAGTATCAGAGTTGATTCTCTCTTTCTTCTCATCTTTTCTCGCTCAGTATTGTATTTTTGCTTTACGATAGGAAACAAGTATATACATAAATGTACCTCCTATATGTTTTGCTTCCAATAGCTTATCTTACCTCCTAGAGGATGTTCTTTCAGTATATTTATTTGTTACAGATGGCAACGTCAATGCACTTTGCATTACACGAAAGCTATATTTTTGACGAATACCACGTTCTTAAAACAGAAGAAGAAGAAGACCGTGCTGTTTTCTTGCAAACCGAAAAAAGGAAAGCCTTTCGAACCTATTCAGCCGGGGCTGTTCCCACGTAAGTACAATTTTTAATAGACCTTTATTGTAGTCAGTTTATTTGAATGACGATAAAAAGAAAAGTAAGATTTTTTTGGAAACGGGAAGAAATTAAATGTATTTTCCAAAAAGATGTGGTTATTTATGAAATAGAAGGGTAAGTAAAAAGAGCCAGTTTTTCTTCTTTTTATAAATTTTAATTCATAATTTTCAATTATATCTTTTCAGGGAGAAAACCATAGGAAAAAAAATGACAGGAAATATATTTCGAAACAACCTTACATCCTGAAGTGTTTTAATTATCAGACGAGGTACAGAAAAGCTGATGGAGCTAATTGAACTCACGTTCATTTTTAAGGGTGTATTAAGGTTTTAAATTGTTCAAATATATGGTGCATCGTTTTCATATTTAAATAATTAAAAGAAAATTGTCTCTAGAAGATGTTGAAAATTTAATTTTTAGTCTCCTGTAACATATTAAAAGAATGAGATGGATGGGGAGCGTGCGTAGCTGTGTTGAATTCATTAGTAGTATTAGTAACGCGTTAAATTCGTGACTTAACATTCTTACGCAAAAGAATATGGAGGACTTTTACTTGTGTGAATGCTCCAGGAAGCATGTTCTTCGGCCTCCCCTAGGGCCACAATCTCACAACCAGTTGAGTGACAATCTGTTCAAACAGTTTGTGGTAACGGACTGTAATAAGGAGCAACCCGGCTCAATAGTAACCGAAACTCTAAAAAATTGAATTTTGATACCATTGATACTAAATTTGCCTCATTTTAGAAAATAGGAAAAACACACCCTAAAAGTCATACGATCTTAATGAAAATCACAACGTCAGATTCAGCGTATTAGAGAATCCTATCGTAGAAGTTTCAAGCCCCTATCTACAAAAATGTGGAATTTCGCATTTTTTACCAGAAGACAAATCACGAATGCGTGTTTATTTTATTTTTTTTTTTTTTTGTTTTTTTTTCCAGGGTTGATCGTATCGACTCACTGGTCCTAGAATGTCGCAAAAGAGCTCATTCTAACGGAAATTAAAAGTTCTGTGCCCTTTTTAAGTGACCGAAAAAATTGTAGGGCACCTAGGCCCCCTCCCATGCTCATTTTTCCCTAAAGTCACCGGATCAAAATTCTGAGATAGCCATTTTCTTCATTATAGTCGAAAAACCTACTAACTATGTCTTTGGGGATGACTTACTCCCCCGCAGTCCCCGTGGGAGGGGCTGCAAGTTACAAACTTTGACCTGTGTTTATATATAGTAATGGTTACTGGGAAGTGTACAGACGTTTTTAGGGGGATTTTTTGGTTGGGGGGGGGGAGAGTTGAGGTGAGGGGTTACGTGGGAGGATCTTTCTATGGAGGAACTTCTCCTTAATACCTCTAAAAAATGGAATTTTGATACCAATAGTTACATCAAAAGAATGGCATTTTAATGCTGATTTTAAATATATAAGTTTCCTCGAGATTAGTCTTACCCATGAAAAGTAACGAACCTGAGATAATTTGCCTCATTTTAGAATATTGGGAGAAACACCCCCTAGAAGTCATACAATCTTAACGATAATCACACCATCAGATTCAGCGTATCAGAGAACCCTATTGTACAATAGGGTTGGGGTGGGGAGCTGAGGTGAGGGGTTACGTGGGAGGATCTTTCCATGAGGAACTTCTCCTTACTACAGTTCGTTACCACGAACTGTTTGATAAGGAGCGACCAGGCTCTTTTGACCAGGATTTTTTGGTTTGGAGGGGGGGGGGATTTTTGAGGGGTGAAGGTTACCGGGGAGGATCTTTTCATGGAGGAACATCTCATGGGGGAAGAGACTTTCAATGGAGGGGTTGCAGGATTTTCTAGCATTATTTAAAAAAACAATGAAAAAAGAAATATGAAAAGTTTTTTCTACTGAAAGTGAGAAGCAGCATTAAAACTTAAAACGAACAGAAATTATTACACATATGAGGGGTTTACCTCCTCGTAATACCTCGCTCTTTACGCTAAAGTATTTTTAGTAATTTCAACTATTTATTCTACGGCCTTTGTGATTCAGGGGTCATTCTTAAGGAATTGGACAAAATTTAAGCTTTAATGTAAAGAGCGAGGCATCAACAAGGGGTGAGCCCCCTCATATACGCAATAAAAACATACGAATATAGAAGTTCGCTACGTAATGTAATTCGTAAGTTACGTGTATTTTTTACTTATAAAAACGTTCGTAAAAAATTATAAGTTATAGATGCCTTTTTAAGTAATCAGAAAATTGGAGGGCAACTAGGCCTCCTCCCTCGCTCCTTTTTTCACAAAATCTTCCGATTAAAACTATGAAAAAGCCATTTATTCCCAAAAAATTAATATGAAAATTTCGTTTTAATTATTTAGGTGCGAAGAGCCAAGATCAAACCATGCATTAATTAAAAAACGTCCAGAAATTAAACAAAAAAAAACAAGTTTCTTTTAAATGAAAGTAAGGAGCGACATTAAAACTTAAAACGAACAGAAATTACTCCGTATTTGAAAGGGGCTTTTCCTCCTCAATGCCCCGCTCTTTATGCTAAAGTTTTTTACTGTTTTAAAATGTAGAGTTAAGAAAAAGAGTCAAACTTTAGCGTAAAGAGCGGGGCGTTGAGGTGAGAAAGCCCCTTTCAAATACGGAGTAATTTCTGTTCGTTTTAAGTTTTAATGTCGCTCCTTACTTTCATTTAAAAAACTTGTTTTTCTTTTTTTTAATAGCATTCAAGGGGCCGAACTGTACTCTCCAGACTCACCCATGCTGATAAAGCTACTGCGGGCTCTTAGTCCTCAGAAAGCAAACTTTAATTGTATTTATAGCATTATGAAGACAAAAATGTGTTTGAGTGAGCCTTTATGGTATCTTTTAACACCTTTGATTCGGTACGATAACCCTTGGATAAATTATATTCTAAAGAAAATTTTGGGGAGGGGATTGTATAATACGCCGAAAAACGTCAATTTTCTGGCTATTAACATTTAGATTTTTAAGAGCTCAGGTGTCATTTTCAGAGTTGTGCAGCCATGGTGTGCATTTTCATGCACACCATGAGCATGTGCATTTTTAACGAGCTTGAAAATGCTCAGAAAATGAAATCATGAAAATGTGCATTCATGAGCATTCATGAAAATGTGCATCATGCTCATGAAAATGAGCATTTTCATGAGCATATGAAAATGCACCATGTGCATTTTCAATGCAGCCATGGCATTTTCAGAGTTGTGCAGCCATGATCTAGAGTTGTGCAGCCATGATCAGAGTTGTGCAGCCATGATCATGAAAATGAGCATTTTCATGAGCATGTGAAAATGCACCATGTGCATTTTCAATGCAGCCATGGCATTTTCAGAGTTGTGCAGCCATGATCTAGAGTTGTGCAGCCATGATCAGAGTTGTGCAGCCATGATCATGAAAATGAGCATTTTCATGAGCATGTGAAAATGCACCATGTGCATTTTCAATGCAGCCATGGCATTTTCAGAGTTGTGCAGCCATGATCTAGTAGATTATTGAACCCTACCAAACTTTGTGCTATAACTATCTATATTCCAGGTTTTCCGGAAGTCGTTCAAATTTCTTAAAGAGGGAGTCTGTTTTTAGTCATAGGAGTGAAATGGTTAGCTCTAGTCTAAAGAAGCTTGCAAGCCCTTACACAACTGTCATTCCTGATGCCCGAAAAACTGAAAGACCATTTAGAAGGCCGTCTTTACTAGCTCATTTTACAAAGTAAGATATCACTAAAATGTTGTAACTTATAGTAATCCCTTATCAAATGGTGTTACATAATATGTTTACAACATAAACAACATATTACAACATATAATGGTGTAATAATATGTTTAATATTAATTTCTACAAGAAATTTCGGTTATATTATGGAGACATGTGTATAAATCTTCTCTGATAAAGGACGATAAATGTTGTCAGCCAAAAGCGCCAGATGCCATCTTTGTAGTTGGACCATCTGGGCCGAAGGCCACTTGAATCTCGCTTATGTGTCTAATTGAAAACAAAATATTTGGAAGATTTCCCATTTCCCGATTTTGGAAGTATCCCATACATATCAAAAAAGAGTTTAAATTGTACATTTTGCCAGTTATAAAGAGGGATATTTATATTTTAATACTTGCACTAGAGTGTCTTAAAATGTTTATTTACATAAATTAAAGAAATATCAATGTATGTTTAATTTCATTATGTATTCATTAATATGCATTGTTGTTTCGGCCAGAAAATAAACTCTTCAACTCTGATTCAAAAATAATAAAAACCCCATTTGCCAACTCGGAGACATCTTTTTTATTGGGTGAACAGGAATCTGACTGCTAAAGTAAAATTTGACTCTTGTCAGAATCTAGTTTTGCTCCAAAATAACTACCACAATCACACCTTGTGGCACCCCTTTTGTGACGTTTGGTACATTTCTGTCATGTGTAGTATTTGCCTTATCCTGGATGTAATTTTTGAAAATGGAGGACACTAAGGGTATTATTCAAAGTTTTTTTTTCATAGCTTTACAAAAGTAAGAAGTCTAAAAAGAAACACCAAAAGCTATAATGAAACACTGTGTTTGATTGTTATGTTAGGTTAATATACTTAACAAGACTTAACAAGATATATTGTAAAACAATATATTGTTAACTTAACAATATATTGTTAAGTATATATATCTTGCGTTAAATATTGTAAGGATAAAGTTCTTCGTTTAGGTGAATTTAGAGTATTTGGGAATAATATGCTAGGAAGAGAATTTATGATTTAGTCATTTTGGAATAATCAAAAGTCCTTTCGTTTGAATTTATTTTAATTTGAAGCCTACAAGGATGAGGCTTCCTAAAAGACAAAAAAAAAATGTGTGGATATTTTTTGGTAATGTTAATTGGTTCTAGGATGCCCAAAAATTAAATTATGATTGTTATTGAGGTGTTATCTGATGTTATTGGTTTATGTGAGACTAAAAATTCTTTGGATTTCAATATGGAGTGACTGAATCGACAAAAGATGGCCAAGGTTGGCCAAAAGATTGCCGTGTATATTTCTAATAATCTCTCATATTCTCTTAAAATTGATTTATCCATAAATATCAAAGGTGTCTTTAAGTCACTGTTCATCGATACTAATGTAGGGATTTAATTGTTGGTATTATTTATTGATGTCCTATTGGCTCTATTCCTCTATTTCTATACATCCTTAATGATTTACTGGATACCATCCTCAAACACTCGATTGAGTTAATTATTATAGAAGATCTAATATTGATTTGATGGATATGAATGAACGATTGTTTTTTATTACCATCTGTTAATGAAAAAGGAAAACGATTGAGTACAATAAAAGAAGGAAAACATAACAAACATGTTATAAAGTTATACATATATTACTAATAAGTGCGCCCTTCCATGATAATTACTAATAATGCGCCCTTCTATGGGTGAGAAGAGGACGGGTTCCTAAGTTTTTGAAACTGCTCATCCCTGGCCTTAACTGGTTTCACCACACCAAAACGGTTAGCGATGTACTTATTCTAGAACCACCGAGGGACCTGAAGCAAAAACTTCGCATAATCATAATAGCACTTTCGCAACACTTGCCTATCAGATTCAGTAATAATGTCCAAAATGGGTCAAATATAGAATATGTGGGAGAGCAACACTATTATATATCCGAGAAAGGGCTTTCCCTTCCAGATTAAGCTGCGGTGTAGCCACACTAGCATAAGCAATTCTATGTTGACGTTCAGCATTCCGAAGCACAAGCTTTCGTGTATTTTTAATCGAAGACCCAGTCGGAAGACCTAAATATGTTAGTACAGCGGTGGGTGCCACCTCACTATCACCTAGACGGACACTATCAGACACGTAACTACCTTGTAAATCAAAGAAGAGGACTTGGGACATCGCAGCCTTCATACTTAGTCCGATTTGTAGATATATATCAGATTGTCGGCATAACAAAGTACTGATGCATCCACCCCTATTGAATGCACCTAATAGGTTGGCCAATCTGTATAGGAAGAGACGCGTTGTTGTAGATAATCGGTGATGTGATGGCTCCTTGCTTTACTCCGACGAATACAGGGAACTCACTATCCAAAAGTACATTTCCCAACTTCAAATGAACTTTTAGATGCCTATATATATAATATAATGGAAAAATTACATCAAGACTAGCACCTCGGCTATGCAACTCCAACATGGTGTGCGAGGGGATAAGGGAACCAAAAGCATTCATAACATTGTATGCTCTGAGAACCAGAGTGCTCCCAGATCCTTCTGTATCTCTGAGTATATTACAGAAACTTCTAAGGGCATAGAAGCAACCCAGACCTGACTGGAATCCGAACTGAAATGGTGGCATAACACACTTTTCTTTTAATCTGTCAACAATCAGAAGCTCAAAAATCTTTGTGAAAACGCTTGACAAAGTCTCCGGAACGACACCAATGTTAAAAACCATGGGTAAAAATAATACAAGATGATTATAGAGGAGATACTTGCGGTAATAAAATGTTCAGCACAAATACTGTCGGTACCAGCCGAGAATTTCCTCTTCCTAAGCGTAAACATAGCCTCCTTAATATCAGACGTTGTTATCACAGTAGAATTTGGTTTTTGACTGGAATAAAGCAACGAAACCATTCTCACTATCGAAAAAATTTCTACAGCGCTGTCGTATTTTACAAACTGACTTTTGAAATGGGTTACCCATTCAGTTTCTGGGATCCTATCGGGGCCCTAGCGGTTCTGCTTCTCAAAAAGAAGACGATACTTCCTAAGGCTATTAGGGTCATTTACAATCTTCTCGGCAGTAATCAAAAGCATTCCGTATGTTTGGATTTTTTTTTCGTCCATACCTGTCACATGTACTTTACCTTCTCTATGTATTCCATCTCGCATAATAGAGAGTTCACCATCACTGACTGACAATATTTTCTGTATGGCTACCTTGATCCAAAATTATGTTTTAGTGAGTGACATTTCTGATCATTTCCCTTTTTACTCTAAGATACTGTTTTGATAATCTGACTATTGAAAGGAATGGTGGATCTAATAGGAGCCCTTTTAGATCTGATGAAGCGGAATTAAAGCTCCTTAGGTCCAGATTGGCAGAACTTTCTTGCGGTAACTTTGAGAGGGATTCTTTTTATGAGTCGATTGAAGACCCTGTTCTTGATTTTTGCTCTGTTTTACCTTCTAATCTTTAATATAACAGGACCTTTCCTCTAAATCCAAGCATATTGAAAGGCCGAGTCCCATTATTATTTTCATTTTTTTTTTCAGATTTCGGTAAAGACATTCAAAAAACTTTGCAGGTTGTATATTTTGTCCTTAGGTCTTCTTTTCAGTCTTCATCAGTCCCTTCTTTTTTCATCTCAATCACGAAAGTATCGATGGCGAACTGAATGTTCAAGATGTATTTACTTCATATTTTGCAAATATTGGTATAATGAGCAAAAAAAGAGGTAAAAAAAGTAAAATATTCTTCTGTTAGTTCTTCTCCTTCACAATCCAACTTTAGGTCTTATCTTTGGGCCACCTTTTATTAAGTCTATGTTCTTGGAACCAGCGATGGAGATAGAAACTACTAAAATTGTTACAGGATTGAAAATTCTTTGTCTGGTCCTGATAATATTCCTACTAAAGCAATTAAGTTTGTACTTCCTTCCATTATTTTTCCCTTAACGGTTAAAAGAACGCTTCTGTTGTTAGTTATTCTCCTTTATGATCCCCTCTTATAACTCTTCTTATCGAATCTGTTCTTATAACCTCCTTCTACTATATTCGGGGAAGACCTGCTTTTTGTTTGGACCCAAAATCAATGGCAAAAACACAATATTTGGCAAACTGCAATCCTTTGTCCGTAAAATGTAGCCGAATTATTTTAAACTTTCTTTCATTGTAGCCCTAGAAAGTGGGCAGTCCGATAAATGTAAAATTACGCATAAACTTCGAACAAACGGAATGTCTGGAACTGCGGTCGTTCATAACCAATAAGGCGTACCCATTACAAGAGGGAGGGGTCTCTTGAGAAAAGTCTGTGATGATGTATGAGCAAGGTGGTAGCAATATAAGTTTGATTACTCTTGGCAACTTTGCAGATTAATAACTTAAACTCCGAATTAGACTCGGAAAAAAATTTTGAAAATTTTTACAACAATTTGAAATAGTAATTTTTGCCCATTTTACAGCCTTCTTTTTTTATAACATAAACTTAGACAAATCTGACAATAAGCCTTCCTCGAACAAATTGAAAATCAAGATTTTAGAATATACAATAAAATTTTAAATATTTCCCTGTTTGAGCATATTCAATTATTAAGATAGTATATTAAACGAAAAATATGAAAAAATATTCACACGGAGTCTAAAGAGATGCATGCATAATTTGTCTCTAAGCCATAGAACTGAGAGAGCCTTTAGAGCTTATTTTTTCCAAGAACATATCCAGGATTTTTTACAGGGAGGGGGGGGGGATTACAATTTTTTTCAGAAACACACCAAAAATTTGTTTGTATTCGTTTTTGTCACGTTTTTACGATTCGGATAAACATTTGGGAGTGGGGAGGTTCGAAGCCTCTAACCCCCTGGAGATGGCCTTAATTATTTCCGTTACAATTCTTGTAAATTCATTTTAATCTTTTTAGAGGAAGAAATAGCAGACGTGTGTCATCGACCAGTGTTCGATCGAAAGATGGGTCACTTAAGAGCAAACCAAAGTACCCTTTAACCCGGTTAACTTCTAATGTGTCTGGGTTTTCTGATGACGGAAGTATATATGACAGTAAGTATGCTTAAAGGTTACATTGTCCTCTAGAATTCCAGTGACTCATCTCTTGTATCTTCATTGACTCATTGGATTTTGATGTGTGGTTTTTAAAAGATTATTTCGCAAAAGGGTCTGTTGACCATAGAATTAATAGGTTCTTTAGCATTATTAAACAAAATTGGACACCAGAAAAAAGGATTTCTACATCTTAGAAGGTGATTTAGCCTTTAGCCCTCTGCCTCTATGGAAGTATCTACGATATTGAGTATACTTCAAGGATATATCGTCCTTGAAAGGTTATGAGATATATCTCTCGTAGGTTTACGTTATTTTGATAAGTGGAGCTTATAGGTCCTGTCGCAAAACAACCTAATGAAAAACCTAATGCACAAAACAAAATGCAAGAAAAACTTAATGCACAAAAAAAACAGTTCTCGAGTCACGGCTCCCCCAAAATCCGAGTCCCAAAAGGGGCCAAGAGACATTTTTAGCTTCAAAGAAGAAAAAGAGACGAGAGACGTTGGATTTACACTTACATGCTTTAGTCCTCGGGGTAAGGGTTTTCCATCGTAGAAGGAAAACTAGGTATAAATAGAGCTAAAATAGATCAACGGGGGAAATGTTTCCATTTTGAGAGCGAAAGATTTTCATGTCTAGCAATGTCAGAAAATTAAGCTTCCTACTTTGGATTATTTGAGATATTATAACCTCTAGAAATTAGATAAAAATTCTAGATATTAGAAAAACTCTAAGAAATAGGAAATTTCTAGGAGAAAATCTAAAAACTTAGCAAAGTCTTTTACAATAATTGGGTGCTTATATTTTAATTTTCAAGTACAACGGCCTAAAATGATTTCAGACTTCGGAATTATTCTAGCAATTAGTTTGTTCTAATGTTTGTTTTTTTAAGTATGACAATTTCCATTTTGTTTTTAACGTAATGTTACTGCTATATACAGGATACTGTTAGTTTATATCCGCTTCTTTGCGTTCTGGATTACGGAAAAATTTAGTTTTAACACGTAATTGGGTTTGAAATGCCTTTTCGTTGGCTAATTGCAAAAATGTGATTGGAGGCTTCTAGACCCCCGAGTTTTTTTTCGTAGGTTATCTCTTGGATTTCTTATATTGCCAAACTTTGAAGGTTTTGATAGATTTAGGTGGAGGAGGAGCTGGGGCAGCTCTGTTGGCCCGTCGTGGCATCATGCTGTACTGAGTTGTTGTTAGTAGTCTGTAGTAGTAAAATTTATGTCTTCCTCGTAACTATAAGCTGAAGTATTTCTATATGTTTTGGTATTTACCAAGTGACATATAGCGATTACAATTTCTGTCGGTCTGTCGGCCTGTCTGTCCGGGTTTCGCTAGTTTGGGCACTTCCAGATAAGCCAGGACGCTGAAATTTGGCAGACATATCAGGAACAAGACCGTATAAAATTAGGAATAGTTTTTTTTACCGATTTGACTGTCTGGGAGCGATTGCGGGACGGTTAATTTGGAAAAATTAGAAAAAATGAGGTATTTTTGTCTTACGAACGGGTGATCTGATCTTAATGAAATTTGATATTTAGAAGGATATCGTTTCTCAAAGCTTTTATTTTAAATTCTGACCGGATCCGGTGATATTAGGGGGAATTGGAGGGGAAAAGCTGAAATCTTTGAAAACGCTTAGAGCGGAGAGATCGGGATGACACTTGGTGGGAAAAATAGGCAAAAGTCCTAGATACCTGATTTACATAACCAGAATGGATCCGCTCTCTTTGGTATTTTTAACTTAGGTATTTTTAACATACGAAGGAGTGATCGGATCTTAATGAAATTTGATATCTAGAAGGACCTCATAACTCAGATATTTTAAATCCTGGCAAGATTCAATGTCATCGAGGGGAGTTGACTTACTTGACTTACTTTGACTTAATGCTCCTTCTCAGCAGGATAGCCAGCGTAGAGGGAACGGGTTTACAACGCCGTCAGTCTTCTCCAAGTAGCCCTATCCAGGGCTAAAGATGGGGCCGCATTTGGGTTGATGTTGCGATTGAGGAGGCGTTGGTTTTTTAAATCAGCCCATGTAGTACTTATATGCAGTACTTTAATGTCAGAAATAATATATTTGAGAATACTTTAAAATGAAATCAAAATCATCTACGAGTTGCAATACTGCGTCTTTAGTCAAGATTTGTTTACTATTGACTATTCTACTTTGTTTGAGAGTGAATTGTAGCAGATTTATTTTCTACAAAAGAAGTTAGGAGTAATGAGAGAGATTTATGAGGCTTACGTTACCAACCAAACTCACCTTAAGATACAAAAATTTCATCAAATCGCTTTTTTTGCAGGCGAAGCTGGAATGCTAACACTTAGCTCAACTGATGAAGAGCAAAAATCCCACGGCTCTCTTAAGAGGAGTACATATGGTATCTACTTAGCGTCAGGAAGTGTGGTCCTTGGAACTTCTTTCTTACTGTTATCGCTGCTATCACAGGTCTTGCGTGTCTACATAGACTATTCCTTGTCGTGGAGCTACAATTCAAACAAAAATAATGCTTCAAATTATTATGTGGAACTAGATGATGTTGCGGTAATTTGACTTCATTTTATCGACTTTTAAGTTACCTTTCTTTAATAAGAGGGGAGGCACTGTCCCTTTAGTGCACATGTTTACCGTTTAGATATAGTTCGAATAGTTCAGATAATCCTATTTTGACGTTCCAAGAGCTTCATGGAGCCACAATCAGGGTTGCCACACCAGAGATTTACTTTTTAGTTATTTTTGGTGAATAGTTTACTAGATTGATTTCCATTTTACTAGATTCAGCTGTCGTGGCTTTCACCACGCCAGGCATTTGCACTTAAAAAAGGCAACGAGTTGCCTTAGTTTTCTTTTTGCCACGCAATTGCAAGGAGACACTTGTTATTAGGGCTGCCACTCCAAAGATTTCCTTTTTAGTAAGTTCTGGTAAAAAAAAATTGTCTGTGGACCATTTTCTTTTGTTTAAATTCAGCTTTTAGGCAGTAGGCACCCAAAAAAAGCCGCGAGCTATCTTAAATACTTTTTCAGAGTCAATCATAAGGAAACACTTGTTGTTAGGATTGCCCCCCTCCAAAGCACTGTACCATTTTCTTTTGTTTAAAATCAGTCTTTAGTGCTGATTTTCTTTTCTCTAAAAGTGGTTGAGACTGTAAAAATAAAAATAAAATATTTACTACACACGCTCATTTCTCTTTTTTTCACTGTTGGTCTCGTGCACAAATATTCAATGCGTTGTTTCAACTAGTACAACTCGAAATCTAAAATTCATATGCAGTAAAATAATAACTTGGAATAATAAAAAAAAAATAGACTTGAAGTGAAAAATAGGTAGGAAACACTGCTAAAGTTAAAAGCTTTCAATCTTTTCATTGCTTATAGTTAATTACAGACACATCTTTTTAATCGATTTAGGTGCACACTGGATTAAGCTCTTCCGCTTTATATGTTTACCGGTAAGAGCTGGAGGAATTAGTCCCTCTGACACAAAGCTAGAATCTCCGAGGCATTGTAGTTTTGAGAGCACAAGAGCTAGAATAATGTCCCTATTCAATGGATCTCTTCCATTGGTTTTCGTTTCGTTCAGAGTAGAAAATTGACGTTCTGCACATACTGAAGCGTGGAGCAGGGCATACATTTAGGCAATACCCTAAACTTTGACTCACCATGGCGATCTTTGACTTTAATGAGCTGTTTTCCGAAGACAGGGTGGGGGGGGGACTCAGGTTCTGAATTTGAATATTTGGCGATCATTTCTCGATGAATACGATGAAGGGGCGTTAAACCCCTCATCATTCAAATTTTCAAACTTTGTTATTTTCTCAGTTTCAGTTTCGATTTTTCTCGGAGCAACGTGCTTTAGCCTTGATAGAAGATGAAAAGGTGACACGCTTTCCTTGCTTTGGTGAATTGTATTTGAGGGGTTCTACAGCTCAAAAAAATAAAATAAAAAAATAAGGTCATATAACTGAAAGTAAGGAGCAACATTAAAACTGAAAGGGGCTATTTCCCCCTAAACGCCCAGCTCTTTATGCTAAAGTTTGACACTTTCTCACAACTCTACTTTTTAAAACAATAAAAAGTTTTATCGTAAAAAGTGGGGCGTTGAGAAGGGGACAACATATTTCATATACGGAATAATTTCTGTTCGCTTAAGTTTTAATGTCGCTCCTTACTTTCAGTTTAAAAAAAAAAAAATCAAAATTTAATTTCCAAGCGTTTTTCAACTAATGCTGGCTCGAATTCATCTCACCGTACATGAAAAAGTAAAACAAAACATTAAAAAAAATAAAAAAAAGTAAATGAATCAATATTGATTCACCAATAATCAAAGGTATGTCAAAATTTCTAGTGGATATGCTAATAGCATCAGCAAGGAAGTCAACATCTTAGATCCTTATTTTTCTAGGTTAATAGCTATTATTTTAGTTTCTACTCAAGTAAATAAAAGCTGACAATTTTTGTGTTTATTTATTCACAAAAATACATTCAAGGTTTTAGTACACTCTTTATGTGATCAGTCTTAGTTCTTGTCAACTTTAACAGCAACAAATAATAGTTTTTTTTTCAGCTCAAATTCTTTGAAAATATTACTGGTAGTAAATATTTAAAACTTTTGGTAGTATCAACCAGGAAAACCACATTGGAGATCTTTATTTATTGAGGTATAGCTGAATATCTCTAAGCACCTAAGTTCTTATTTTATGTTCTTTTCTGCCAGCTAAGATTTTCGTCATTTTTTACGATGGAAGAATGAAATCTTTCGGTTGATTTTTCCGGTTTTTATGGCACTTGGTATTAACCAAGTGACAAATACTACTACTACTACTACTAATAACTCACTGCAGCACCAAGCCGCCTGAGGCCAACACAGCTACGCACGCTCCTCCTCCAACCTAATCTATTTAAAGCCTCCCTCTTTACACCCTCCCAGGAAGTTCCCATTTCCTTTAAATCCTTATTTATGACATCCTCCCAACCCAGACAAGGACGACCTGCTTTCCGTGTAGCCCCAGACGGTTGGCCAAAAAGGACAATCTTCGGTAATCTGTCATCCTTCATCCGTAGAACGTGGCCTAGCCATCTCAACCTTTCTTTCATTATAGCCCCAGAAAGCGGGATTGAACCACACTTTTCGTACAACCTACTGTTTGAAATACGGTCAGTCAGCCGGGTACCCAGAACAATCCGTAGGCAATTTCTCTGGAAAACATCTAGTAAATTTTCATCTGCTTTTCGGAGTGTCCATGCTTCAGAGCCATATTTGACCACTGTCATCACTGTAGCTTCCAATATTCTAATCTTGGTTTGTAGGCTTATCTTTCTATTCTTCCAAACTTTTTTTAACTGTGAAAAAACACCCTGAGCTTTAGCTATTCTACTTTTAACATCTTCACTGCTCCCACCATCTTTACTAATAATACTACCTAGGTAACTGAAGCTCCCAACCTGATCAATCTTTTCGTTACCTAAGGTCACCTGTTCATCTTCACTTATTCCTAACCTTAGTGACTTAGTCTTCTTAACATTAATTTTCAAGTCTATTTTAGCACCCTGAACTCGTAAAACCTCTAAAAATTCATTCATTTTGCTCACACTTTCATCTAATATGCTTAAATCATCAGCATAATCTAAGTCCAGGAGCTTTCTTCCTCCCCATTTGATTCCATGGTCTCCAATTGCCTTTCCTGTGCTCCTTAAGACGAAGTCCATCAAAATGATCCATATAAAGGGGGATAGAACACAACCCTGCTTAACTCCTGATTTAATACAAAACCAGTTGCTAACCTCATTTCCTACCTTAACCGCAGCAGTATTATTCTCGTACATAGCGCAAATCACTTTAATGTATTTTTCTGGTATACCATATAACGATAAGACCTTTGTTAACGCTGTTCTATCAACAGAATCGAAAGCTTGCTCATAATCGATAAAACTAAGGACCAAAGGTGTTTGACAACGAAGGGACTTCTCAATTATTAACCTAAGAGTGAAAACATGGTTGACACATCCTCTACCTTTTCTAAAACCGCATTGTTCTTCCCTTAAAACTTTGTCTACAGCATGTCTCAGTCTAAAAAGTATCATATTACTCAGTAATTTGCTACCTACAGAGACCAGACTAATGCCTCGATAATTCCTACATTCACTCTTGTCACCTTTCTTATACAGTGGTTTAATTAAGGTTTTCCTAAAATCATTGGGTACTTCCCCTTTTTCAAAAATCATGTTCATAATCTTCAGTAGCTTATTCCTAACCTCAGAGCCACCATATTTAAGGAACTCATTAATCATACTATCAGCACCTGGGGCCTTATTATTTTTTAATCCTTCTAGTACTGTCGCTAATTCTTCCTCACTAAACAAATCTTCCTTCACATCCAAGGTATCACAAACTTTTTCATTTTCATCTATATCTTTTCCTGCAACTGTATCTCGGTTTAGCACATTCTCAAAATGTTCCACCCATCTTTCTTTAACTTTTTCCTTATCACTAATTGTGACCCCATTTCTATCTTTAACTGGGACTAGTCCGGATCGGCTACTCCCTTTCAATTTATTAACATGCCAGTATAATATTTTACTATTATGCCGTCTAGCCGCATCTTCCAGATCCTCAGCAATTTTATCCATCGCCTCCATTTCACATCTCCTTAGTTCATATTTTAATGCTTTCTCCACTTTCTTTACATTCCTTTTGTTTTCATACGACCTATCGCTCAGATAATTCTTATACAAACCCCTTCTACTCTCTATTAAACCTAAAGCTTTTTCACTAATATTCCTAGTTGCTGTCTTAGCACTCTTCCCTAGGACACCATCAGCAACTTCACAAATTGTTTTTCTGAAATTATTCCATCCATCTTCCACATTGTCAAATTTTAAACCCTCAAGTTTAGTACTCAACTGTTCCTGGAATTTTTTTCTCAGATTTTCATCCTGAAGTCTACCAACATCATAACTTCCCGGGAGGGAGTTACTCTTCCGAAATTTCAGCTTTAAATTAACCTTAGACACTACTAGATGGTGATCTTTACTTTTAACATCAATAACGGCACTCCTATACACCCTAGTATCTTGTATTGATCCTGCTAGTCTTCTGTTTACAATAACATAATCAATAAGGTTTGCTGTCTTACCATCACGTGAATACCATGTCAACTTATGGGCCATTTTGTGACCAAACACCGTATTGGTTATAACTAGGTTGTTATACCTACAAAATTGCAAAAGCCTATAGCCATTACTGTTTTCTTTTCCTACACCAAAATTACCTAGGCTAGGATACCATCTATCCCTATTTCTACCAACCTGGGCATTAAAATCTCCTAGCAAAAACACCATATTTCTACCTGGTACCCTGTCTATTTGCTCCTGTAACTGTAAGTAAAATTCATCTGAGTCACTAGTATCTCCATCAGTTGGTTCAATGGGGGCATATACTACTATAACTGATACCCTAAACTTTTTAGTCATAAAATGAGCAATTAGTATTCTATTATTAATACCTTCCCATCCTAAACAAGACTTAGCAGCTTCCTTATTCATCATGAGCCCTACTCCCTGTCTATGTACCCCATCCTTCCTTCCTGAGTAAACAAATTCTATGTCACCTAATTTCATGCTTCCTACCCCTGGGATATGAGTTTCTGAAACTCCTAATAAATCCAGTTCAAACCGTCTGAATTCGTCAGTCAAAATGTCGATGCGATAGTCATTTTTTAACGTCGTAACATTCCAAGTTCCAATTTTCATGTTCTTTAAATCTTTGAAATTATTTTGGCCTCAAGAAAAGCAGTGATCCCGGATACCAGTGCAGGATGGGGACCAACATATCTTCTCAAGTCTACACCGAAGCGCTTAAGCCGGCTTAGAACCGGACAGCAAGAAGTCCCTGGGACCTCCAGTAAGTTGGAGGCTTTGTGCAATCCTGGGCCCATCTTGGTCACAACATGGTTTTCAGCACTTGGCGATGCTCTTCTATCAACAAGAGTCGAAATCCTGCACAGACAGTCCCAAGCCTATTACCTCCGACTCATTATATATTCATGCCTACAAATATTATGCTACTACGGGGAGGCAGCCCATAGTAGATAAATTAGCTAGGAAGAGGTTTTTCAGCCCGAAAACGCCCATCAAAACAAACCAAGCCCAGAAAATTATCCAATAATCAGAATCCCGTACGAGTGCTGTGTTGTTTACTAGGCTATAATTTCCTCGAGGGGCGCCACTCCTCAAGTGGGAAAAATTGACCGCAAGTTTCCCAGTCTTGCAGGTACCCCGAAAGGGTCGAGGCAGCCCTTTACAGAGGCCGTTGTCCATAAATCTGGATCTTACGCCCTGCCGCAGTTGTCCTCCTATAGAGGATCCTCCCACGATGGTGTTCTGCTTCACCATGCAATTTAACCCATTACTGGGAGAAGGTTTGTAACTCATCTGACGCGTGAACACGGCAGTTGGCCCTGCTGAGTGTACATTTGAGGGGCCTTCTTCCTCCACCTGAAATTATGACCCCCAGGGGAGGGTTTCCCAGTTTCTATTATGGGCCCCACTGGGACAAGGTCCTACTTGGCCTAAGCCTCCTATGGAGCTACTCTACCTATCTATAGGGCTTACATATATACATATATATATATATATATATATATATATACATACATATACATACATATACATACACACACACATATACACATACACACATATACACATACATACACATATACTCACTAACGTGCAAATATATACCCTGAATTGGTATAGGCTAGGTCTGTATATGGTGAATATTTATTTCCTTTCTGATGCAAATGCACAATAACTTTGGATTCAGGATGCAATTCTGACTATAGAGATAAGTATTTTTCTTACTTGAAGTGTATGTGCAGAATTAGAAATTCTGCTGGTACTACAAAAGTAGACCTAAGTAGCCAATTTAGCCTGTCTGAAACATCTCACAAGCCAACACCTTATAAAAAAACACCTTTGATAATTTAAATGAATAAGAAAACTTATTAGAAATTCTGCTGATACTGCAAAAGTAGACCTAAGTAGCCAATTTAGCCTGTTTGAAACATCTCACAAGCCAACACCCTATAGAAAACACCTTTGATCCAATTTAGCACCAATTTAACAGATCCAATTTAGCAGATCCAATTTAACACCAATTTGATCCAATTTAGCCTGTTTGAAACATCTCACAAGCCAACACCCTATAGAAAAACACCTTTGACAATTTAAATGAATAAGAAAACTAGTTAAAAACTCTGCTAATACTGCAAAAGTAGACCTAAGTAGCCAATTTAGCCTGTTTGAAACATCTCACAAGCCAACACCCTATAGAAAACACCTTTGACAATTTAAATGAATAAGAAAACTAGTTAAAAAACTCTGCTAATACTGCAAAAGTAGACCTAAGTATCCAATTTAGCCTGTTTGAAACATCTCACAAGCCAACACCCTATAGAAAACACCTTTGACAATTTAAATGAATAAGAAAACTAGTTAAAAAACTCTGCTAATACTGCAAAAGTAGACCTAAGTATCCAATTTAGCCTGTTTGAAACATCTCACAAGCCAACACCCTATAGAAAACACCTTTGACAATTTAAATGAATAAGAAAACTAGTTAAAAACTCTGCTAATACTGCAAAAGTAGACCTAAGTAGCCAATTTAGCCTGTTTGAAACATCTCACAAGCCAACACCCTATAGAAAACACCTTTGACAATTTAAATGAATAAGAAAACTAGTTAAAAACTCTGCTAATACTGCAAAAGTAGACCTAAGTAGCCAATTTAGCCTGTTTGAAACATCTCACAAGCCAACACCCTATAGAAAACACCTTTGACAATTTAAATGAATAAGAAAACTAGTTAAAAACTCTGCTAATACTGCAAAAGTAGACCTAAGTATCCAATTTAGCCTGTTTGAAACCTCTTTCAAAGATAGCCAAAAGTAGCTAAAGTAAAATTTTACCCCTACTGTATCTTAAAAATCCAGTTTAAATAGCAATCTCAGCAAATATAGACTATATAAAAGGCTATAGGTTTTCACAGATCTTCCTCTGGTACCCCAGCGGGTTCCACAGGCCCTGGTTGAGAAAACCTGTTCTAGCCACTGTTAGGAGAGTTAAACTAAATTCCCAGATGTCACTGAATATTTGCCAGCAATACAAAAATTGGTAATTGTGCCTGAAGAGCCTCACGATGATGCTCGTTTCCAAGGTACAATATATAAGTTCTAACTACCCCTGGCGTCAAGTCCTAGTGCGAGTGAGCCAAGTCTTGAGAGCAACACAACAGTCGCTATACTTTGGTCAATAATTCTATACCAAGATTACTCCATCTTTTTTTTTTGTTTCATTAAGCAATCAAGACCCCCACCACCTAACTCCACCAAAGAGATTGGATCCAGTCCGGTTACGTTCACGACATTTATAAACGTATCTACGACATTTATAAGCGTTTCCCAAGATTTACGGTTTCCCCTCCAACTCCCCCCAGTGTCAAAAGATCTGGTCGTGATTTGAAATAAGAGCTCTGAGACATGAGTTCCTTCTAAATATCAAATTTCATTAAGATCCGGTCACCCGTTCTTGAGTTAAAAATACCTCAATTTTTCTGATTTTTTTCAAATTAATAGCCCCCCAGTTATGATCTGCTAGTTATGATCAATAATGGTCTGCCAAAAAAAAAAGGCAGACCGTAAAATGAAACGCAGAAAATAGGAAAGCAAAAGGCACTAAATGGCTTCAGCCTACAGAGACAAATAGTTTTATCTTTCATCTTACAACCACTTTTTCTGGATGGACTCTAGTTCATCAGAACAAACCATAACCGTCGCCAATTCTGTCGGTCTGTCTGTCGGTCTGTCTGTCTGTCTGTCGGTCCCGGTTTTGCTACTTTAGGCACTTCCAGGTAAGCTAGGACGATGAAATTTGGCAAGCGTATCAGGGACCGGACCAGATTAAATTAGAAATAGTCGTTTTCCGTCGTTTAATTCGCAAGAAATAGAAAAAATGAAGTATTTTTAACTTATCAGCGGGTGATTGGATCTTAATGAAATTTGATGTTTGGAATGATATTGTGTCTCAGAGCTCTTAAATTAAATCCCGACCGGATCTGATGACATTGGGGGGAGTTGGAGGGGGAAAACCTAAAGTCCCGGTTTTGCTACTTTAGGCACTTCCAGGTAAGCTAGGACGATGAAATTTGGCAAGCGTATCAGGGACCAGACCAGATTAAATTAGAAATAGTCTTTTTCCCGATTTGACCATCTGTGGGGGGGGGGGGGCCGGTTAATTCGGAAAATATAGAAAAAATGAAGTATTTTTAACTTATGAGCGGGTGATTGGATCTTAATGAAATTTGATGTTTGGAATGATTTTGTGTCTCAGAGCTCTTATTTTAAATCCCGATTGGGTCTGATGACATTGGGGGGAGTTGGAGGAGGGGAAACCTAAAATCTTGGAAAACACTTAGAGTGGAGGGATCGGGATGAAACTTGATAGGGAAAATAAGCGCAAGTCCCAGATACATGATTGACATAATCGGAACTGAGTTGCTCTCTTTGGGTAGTTGGGGGGGGGAGTAATTCTTAAAAATTAGAAAAATGAGGTATTTTCAACTTACGAACGGGTGATCGGATCTCAATGAAATTTGATGTTTAGAAGGATATCGTGTCTTAGAGCTCTTATTTTAAATCCTGACCGGATCTTGTGATGGGGGCGGGGAGTTGGGAGGGGGAAACCTAAAACTTGGAAAACACTTAGAGTGGAGGAATCGGGATGAAACATGGTGGGAAAAATAAACACAAGTCCTAGATAGATGATTGACATAAACGGAACGGATCCGCCTCTCTTTTGGGTAGTTGGGGGGGGGGGGTATTTCTGAAAAACATGAGGTATTTTTAACTTACGAACGGATGATCGGATCTCAATGAAATTTGATATTTAGAAGGATATCGTGGCTCAGAGCTCTTTTTTTAAACCCGACCGGATCTGGTGACATTGGGGGGGGGGTTGGGAGGGAGAAACCTAAAAATTGGAAAACACTTAGAGTGGAGGGATCGGGATGAAACTTGGTGAAAAAAAACACGAGTCCTTGATACATGGTTGACATAACCAGAACGGATCCGCTCTCTTTGGGGTAGTTGGGGGGGGGGGTTCATTCTGAAAAATTAGAAAAAATGAGGTATTTTTAACTTACGAACGGGTGATTGGATCTCCATGAAATTTGATTTTTAGAAGGATATCGTGTCTCAAAGCTCTTGTTTTAAATCCTGACCGGATCTGGTAGTTTGGGGTGGGGAAACCTAAAATGATGGGAAACGCTTAGATTGGAGGGATTGGGATGAAACTTGGTTGGAAAAATAAGAAGAAGTCTTGCATATGTGATTTACATAATTGGAACTGATCCGCTCAATTGCGGGGGGTGGGTAATTCTGAAAAATAAGAAAAATGACGTATTTTTAACTTACGAAGGAGTGATCGGATCTTCATGAAACTTCATATTTAGCAGGACCTCGTAACTCCGATGTCTTATTTTAAATCTCAACCGGATCAAGCGTAATTGGGGGGGGGGGGGCTTTTGGGGGGACCGGAAATCTTAGAAAATACTTAAAGCGGTGAGATCAGGATGAAACTGGATGGGAAGAATAGAAACCTGTCTAAGATACGTGACTGACATAACTGGACCGGATCTGCTCTCTTTGGTGGAATTGGGGTGGGGGTAATATTGAAAATTGAGGTATTTGTAACTTACGAAAGGGTGACCAGATCTTAATGAAATTTGACTTTTAGAAGGAATTTATGTCTCAGAGCTCTTATTTCAAATCCCGACCAGATCTTTTGACATTGTGGGGATTTGGAGGGGGAAATCTTGGGAAAACACTTGGAGAGTAGGAATCGGAATGAAGCTTGGTGGATAGAATAAACAAATGTCCTTGATACGTGATTGACAGAATCGTACTGGATTCGCTCTCTTTGGGAGAGTTGGGGGGAGGGGTTCAGTGATTTGGCGAGTTCGGTGCTTCTGGACGTGCTAGGGCGATGAAAATTGGTAGGCGTGTCAGGGAGCTGCACTATTTGACTTGATAAAGTCGTTTTCCCAGATTCGACCGTCTGGGGGGCAAAAGGGAGAGGAAAAATTAGAAAGAATTAGGTATTTATAACTTACGAGTGGGTGATCGGATCTTAATGAATTTTGATATTTAGAAGGACTTTATGACTCAGAGCTCTTATTTTAAATCTTGACCGGTATTAAGCCTCTTATTTTCCTTTTTAAATCAATCTATTGATTAATAGAATTTTGTTAGAGCTCATACCATATGATCTCTTGGCTGTTAGCTCTTCTCGCCTCGTCACAAGTGCCATATGAGCTCTTAGCTCTTGTTCTGGTCTTCCATCTGTTTCAGTCTTCTGGTTTATCCAATCACACACCTTTTACTTCATTTAGCTTCCATTTTCAATGGTTTTGAAGCTTTTTAAACTCTAATAAATTTTTTTTCTCCGATACTTTTAACTTTCATGGCTAATATATGTAGCTTGAGAATAATTTCTAATAGATTGAAAGAAGTCAACTCGGAACTTGTCGGTTATTAGAAACACACCCAGGAAGTGAAGTTCCAGGAATGAAGTGAACAATAACAAAAATGATGATAAAATAGTACTTTAGGAACAAAATTATGGAAATCTATGCCAACCTAAATAACCTAACCCAACCCTCATCCCTAATTTGCAAATATATAGCCCAAGCTATAAAACTCTAATGCATTTTGTCTAAGTTCAATGCATTGTCTCATCCATCACTTGTTTTTATTGCTATAAAAATGGTTATCTGAGCGGTAATCTAAGTGTAATTCTTGAATGTGTTTCCAATAACCAAAAGGTACCGTACACTGACTTTCAGTTTACTTTAACTTTGCTTTGACCTTACACAAGGTCGTTTCAATAATCTTATGAATCTATGTGATAAATTCCCAATGATCTGATGTTTTTTTTTGTATGTATGTGATAGAAAGCCAGTGACCTGATATTTTTTTTTTTTGCCTGCGGGTTTCGATCGTTATTAAGTAATGCATCATTCCGTCCAACCAGTACATAGCCTAAGAGCTGGGACACAATTTTAAGACAATAACTCTATTGCACCAAAAAGAATCTCTGAATGAATCGAAATGTTGGCATTAAAACACCTTTTGTTACAGAGTATCACTATAAACTAATGATAGGTCTGACTCAGTGAAATTATGGGATATGGAAATTGCAGCGCACACACGGATAGTGCTCGAGCTAACATAGGAGAAATCGAGCCGGTGGACGTCTTCGTCATTAGTTATCCCCATACTGCTACACAGGAAAGTAAGCACGGTCTAGTGTATTCTGCAAATAACGCGCGGGAATTTCTGTAATGTCCCTAGAGTTTCACATGGGGTAGCGTTTTCTGGCAATCCTACTAAAGGAGTTTTTTCCATGGCAGAATTTTGGGCCTTACACTGCTTAGTGTTTGCCTTGGATACATGATTTTGTACCACACAGTCGAGCCACAAGTCGAAACTGGTGGAAAATCCTTTTTTGTCTATTTTTTTAGCGGTAAATTCAAATCTCTGAAAATAAAATCAAATTCATGTAAAATCTCCCAGGCTTACGTCCTTGCCATTCTGTACACAAAATATACTCATTTTTATGTCTATCTGTAGACATAAAAAAGTATATAATTTTATTGTTTAGACACTATTTTGCTGCTCAATTTGAATTTCCCGCCAAAATCGAGCCACAAAATCGACAGTCACCTCACCATTTGTTTGTCGACTTTGAGCCATAAATTGAGCCATGAAAATCTTGTTGGTCGCTGAAACACACTTGTGGGCAGCACAAAAGACTATGGAAACACTCTTGTCGAGCCACAATCGACCCACAAACTGTTGGGCGGAGTATGGAAAAGTGCCTTGAATGCAGCCTTAAAATAATCACTACACTGAAACTGAACTTCCTCAAGCCAGAAAGGAATTGGAAAGTGGATAATGAATAAAATATTTCATGGATAATGAAATCCTGAATAGTGGTGAATATTTCTATAGGCATTTTTCCGTGACACAGGTGCGGGTCATACACTTCTGATTGTTTTTCGCGGAAACGCAATTACGTGCCACTCAGTCGAGCCACAATTTGAAATTGGCGGAAACACCGTTTTGTCTGTTTTTGGGCGGTAAATTCAAACGTCTGAATATATAAATAAAAATCGTGTAAAATCTCAACAAATAGAACTCCAGGCTTTCATCCTTACCATTCCGTGTAAAAACAATCTTCACTTTTGTGTACACATACTGGAGAAAGTTTTTTATTTTATTACTTTGACCTTGTGTGGCTGCTAAATTTGATATTTCCCGCGAAAACCGAGCCACAGAATTGACAATCGCCTCGGCAGCTGTTTGTCAAATTTGAGCCACAAAGCGAGCCACGAAAATCTCGTTGGTCGCGGAAATACATTTGTGGGCCGCACGAAAGGCCACAAAAACGCTCTTTTTGAGCCATAATCGACCCATAAACTGATTTTGGAAGCACAGAAAAATGCCTTATAAAACGGCCGTCAAAACCTCGACAACTTTAAAAGTAAAGTTAAATTTCAGGCAAAAAATTGTCTGGCTTATTTTTGGCTTGTTTATCAAAGGCTGCGGCTTACTTTTTGGTTCACGATCTGGCAACACTGCACTAATTATATTTAGATTCATACAGATGTGTGCTGATAGATTCATACAGATTGCTATAGAAAGATTGATATTGATTGATATTTGATACTTATACATTCTTGAATCATTATCAAATGTCGAATGTCTTACATTCGAATTTTATTTTTAAAACATGGGTTTTTAGTTTTTCATCACTGCTAGGCTACTGTTATTGCTGCCATCAAAATGCTGTAAAGGTTAGGGATCTAAGGAGTGAGCAGCTTTTATGTAACAGCTTTTCCATGGCATAAAATATAATTTACAGAACTTATAGTTTAAGCATATCTCACTTGCCAATTTTTTGTTCTTTTCTGTCGCTGATGGGATCACTGAATATTTGGCTTTGGCTGCCTTTAATATACTCATTAGAACATATTTTAGATAATAAATATTTTACTACTTTTATTCAGGATCAACAAGAATCTTCCCATTTGCGATCCTACTTCTTGTGCTCAGCAGCTTTTGTCTTCATTTCTTTTATGGCAAACGTGATTGGGCAAATTTTTGGTGCAATATCTCGTAGGAAGATACATTCCAGATTATTGTCAACTCTAATGCAGTGCCGAATGGATTTCTTTGAAGCGACTCCCTCTGGAAGGATCTTGAACAGGTTTTCTGCTGATATTGCAATTGTGGATAAGGTAATTGGGTTCTTGTGTATTATTTAGAACACACTCAATATGGGAAGAGGTGGTTAGGTTAGGTTAAATTAGGTATTTGATATGATGCACCCCACCCACCCCCTAATGTGCAAGCATATAGCCCAAAGATTTTTCAAATATGAGCTACTGTTACACTTCCAAAAATGTTCTTTCTCGTAAGAGTATTAAGTAATGTTGTGTCCATTGACGCACTGTTTTGTTGTGGGCAACAGCCCCTTATCCTGGAAAAATATAATTGCCTATTTTTCATTCTTTGGCAAACCCCAAGTCTTCACATCAAAATCCATGTTCAGACACTGTCTTCTATCCCTATGCATAGCAAACTAAATTGAGTTTTTTTGGGAAAAATAGCAATAGTCAAAAATTTTTTACCATTGGTACTTTTTTAAGTCTCCCGTACAGAAAAGGTAAAAGCTCTAGGAAAGATCTGCTTGTTTATGTTTTTTTAATGGGTTATTTTTGGGGCTCCAGAGAAGTTTTCTTATGAATGAAGTGGCTAATGTTATGCTCCTTTATGAGAATTTCTTGATAAGCAAAAATCCAGAAAACACTTTTATTTTGCGTTACTTAAATCTTGATAAATTTGAAAGATTTCCTAATGAAATAAAGATCCAGTTTGTCATCGAAATCTTAAAAAGTTACCAAAATTTTTATTTATTTATTTTTTTGCCTTTCTTATTCTTTTTCACCTGTTTTTTGGTAAAATATGGTACAAATTTTAAATTTTAATTTTTATTGTTAAACTTATATTGGTGAACTTGGTAAAAATTTTGCCATTTTAATTATTTATTTTATTTTAAAGTATTTTCTTCGCATCAAACTAAGGAAACGATTAAAAGCTTAGATGACGAGTTAAATAGCTTAATTGTCTGAAAAGAACATACCAACGTTCAGTCAAGTCGAAAAGGGAAAAATACCATGGTTGACAAGACAATTGAAGCTTGATGTGATGGGTATTAAACCATTATAGGGTAGTTTATAGGGTGGTGAATATTGATAGTGCACTGAAACAGAGTGGCTTTTTAGTTTCGTTCAAGATATAACATTTTCAAATCACTATCTGTGGGAAATTTGAATATGCTTCGTGTTCAGTTATATTTTTTAATTTTAAGATTTGCCGATATAACACCTTCCCCTGCAATAAAGGTAAAAATGAAGAGGTTGAATTTTGAAACTATAGAAGTCTTGAACCATTTAGGAGATTTGTTTTTTTATAGTTGTTGTTTAAATCTCTAATTATTTTCTATACCTTTTTTTCTGTCGTTACGTTTGTTAATTTCTTAGTGAACTAATAGTATTTTTATTGAATCTTTATTATTCTACTTATTTTTATTGTATTTTCCTGTTATTTTAGTGACCACATAGTGACTCCAAACATTTTTATTCTACTTTATTATAGTGACAAAAGAAAAAAAAAGGACCTAAAGAAATTTGTGATATTTCTATATTTCTCGGAAAGAAATTGAAAAAGGAATTTCTACATTTCCTCGAACACAGTATAGGGTTTATTTTTGTTAATTAAAAAAAGAAGAGTGAATTCTTTTATCTCCCAAAAGTGAAAAAAAAAAGTGAAACGTCTATTTTTGTGAATTCTTAATAAAAGAAATACAACACTAATATTTCTGTCAGAAACTTTATATTGGCTACTGAATATTTATGTCGTCAAGTAATTTGGTTTTCTTCGCCAATATAACTTTAAGCTGCATATTCTGTTCCGGTCTCCATTTGTTGAATTTCTTATAAGCCTAAAACCCTAGTCATCTCTTGTTTGTTCCTGGAGGAATGGGCATCCAGGCCTGGACCTTTGGTAATGCAAGGATTTTTTGATGATCAAAATTGATTTTCAAATGCCACATTTTTTGCCATTAATTTGTAAAAAAAAAATCCGAAAACAAAGCTTTTTAAGATAATTTGAGGGCCAAATTAAAATTTTAGACCAGAAAAAAACAAATTCCAATCATAAAAAAAAAAAGCGACCAGGAGCTTTTATCTAAATTAAATGAAACCCAAAATGGACAAAAATGGAAATAATCACATCAAAGATGAAGACGGCGTATGCTGATATAGAGGAAAAAATAAATCATTAAGACTAGCCACAATTGAATGATACTTATATTGAACAGAAGTGACTTCAAACAAGAATCCGGCTACTGCCCCCCCCTCCATCTGTACACCTTCTAAAACCTACTGTGTTGTTTTTGTTTTAGTAAAAATTGTATTTATTCTTGACAGTTTGGTAAAAATATGAAATCAAAACTCAAATTAGTCTGATTTTAGGTAAAAAGGAAATAAAACTATAAAAAATATGTGCAAAATAAAGTAAATTTATTATATTATTCAAGATGTAAGGAACGAAATAATGCAAATAAACTCAATATTTAATGTATAACATTATTTGTTCCTGGAAGTTTCAGCAATTCAAAGATTTTATTTCACAGTAATATTTAATAAAAAAAAAGTTTAAATTGTATTTGGTTTTGGTAAAGCGCAAATGATCCAATAGGCTTTAAAACTTTTAGAAGTTTTGCAAGTATGGTAGGGAGGTCAGTGCCCAAATTCCTGTTTGTAGTACTCTCTTCGTAATTTGAGTTTTATTTAAGTATTCAGTTTAATTTCTACTAGTTTTAAGATGCTTTTTTCATGTCTGTCAGTATTTTTTATCTTTATGTTTGATGCTATTATTGGTTTAAGTTATGTTTGTTTTGTGTTTGATTTTTCTTTGACTGTAATTTCTGGTCATTTTAAGTTTTAATTATTACATTACTTTATTTTTGTTAGCCTAAAGCATTAATCTCGCTCATTATTTTCGTTTGAAAAACATTTTTCAAAAAAACTTTTTGAGATTTATTTCTGTTCACTTTCTTATTGCCAAAGCTTTATTATTGGTTAATATTGTGGATTTTTTCCAGTTTTGCAAGATTTCTTTTTTATATAAAATCAAAATATAAGTCTATACTTTATATTCTCAAGTTACCAAAAATGATCTGGCATTGACTTGACTCGATTCAATAGAATTTTTCGATTGATTTTGTTTAATTTGAGATCAACGCTTAGAAAGCTTCTTGGAGAAGAATTTTGATTAGACAGTTATTTTTAAACAATATACTCGAAAGTATTCCTATGGGAGAATATGAACAGCATATATCGGAGGCATCATTCAGCTGCTTTAATTTTTGACTCTCTAAACTCTTTTTATTTGCGACTCTGACGCAAGCATTGGCTTTTGTGGCTTGAAAAAGATATCTATGTTAAAATCGAATGCACAAAATGTCTTCGATACCCCTCAGTATTCCCTAAAAGTTTCAATTAATAACCTTGCCCGTTCTGGGGATATTTCACATTCACCTTACTGACAACCTGGGTAGGCTTAGTGTCCTTTAATTTAGCTAAAAATCCCCTCTTAGCATTCCCTGGAAGTTTCAGCTGAATACCATCCGTCGTTCCTGTGAAGTTTTATCTTACTATCCTTAGCATTTCGTAAAATATTGCAGACACAAATATTTCACAGCCTGAATGCAAATAGGGTATTTTAATCCAGTTCATTATTCCATCAACACTCCATTGAAGGTTGAATTTAATATCGTTAACTGTTCCTAAGATATCGTAGATGTGGCATAATGATGATCTGGATTAACCTAGTGTCTTTTCAGTCGGTTCAACATTCTCCTCAATATTTTCTGAAAGTTTCAAATCAACCCTATTAGCTGTTCCTGATATATTTCAGATAAACCTTTTTATTAACCTGGTTGCAAGTGGTATCTTTTACTTTAGTTCAGCATCGCCCTCAACAGTCCCTGAAAGTTGTAACTTGCTACCCATAGTCGTTCCTAAGATATTGCAGACACGAGCTTTTGAAGACCTGGATGCCTATAGTTTTTTTTTTATTTAGCTTAGTATTTTAGCCCTTTCTGAGATATCGCAGATGCACTCTTTTTACAATCTTGACGCACATACTGTCTTTCAATTTATTACAACACCCCCCTCAAAAATTTCTTGGAGTTTCAACTTACTACTCTTAGATACTCATTAGATATTTGTAGTTATGCCGTTTTGATAACTTAGATGTATACAGTGTAATTTGATTTAGTTCAATATCCTCCTAAATATTCCCTGAAAGTTTCAACTTAATACCCTTGGCCATTCCTGGGATATTGCAGACACTCCTCTTGATCAAGCTAGATGCGCGGAGTGCTTTTTGATCTAGTTGAACACCCTCTTCAATGCTCCATGGAGTCTTAAACTTGAAGACCTTAACCATTCTTGGGATATTGATAGGGCGACTGACAACTTGGATATACATAGTGTCCTAAGATTTTGTTCAACATCCCCCTTTTCAGAGAGTTCCAACCTAATATCCTAATTACTCCTGAGATGCTGAATACACGCTTTTTGACATTTGGGATGAATGTAGTGATTTTTTTAATTAGTTCAACCATCCCCTCGAACTCTTTGAAAGTTCCAACTTAATATTCATAGCTGTTTCTCAGATATTGCTCATGTTCTACTTTGATAACTTGAATATAAATAGTACCTTTAAATTTGGTTCACCTCCCCCAAATCCACCCTATTATTATTATGCTTCGAAAGTTTCAACTAAATTCCCTTATTCGTTACTTATATTTTGAAGATATGCCCCTTGACCAGTTGGAGGCATAGAGTGTATTTTGATGTTGCCAAAAATCGCCCTAAACATTCTCTGAAAATTTCAACTTAATGCCCTTAATTATTCCTGTGATATTGCAAATACTTTTTTATAACCTAAATTTACATAGTGCCTAATTATTTATTTTAACATTTCCGATTGTAATTCCCCCTCAGAAATTCCTGAAAAATTCAAAATTATATACTTTACCGTTTTTGAGCAATCTATATATCTATATATATAAAAATAAGTTGTCTGTGTGTGGATCTGTGGATCAGGTGACGTCATGTTTGTTCGCATATGACGTCTGAATTATTTCACACTAATACAAAAGAAGAAAAAAACTAAAAAAGGTAAAAACTACAAAAAAAACTAAAAAGAAAAAAAAACTAAAAAAGCTAAAAAACTAAAAAAAAACTAAAAAAAGGTAAAAATCTAATAACTAAAAAAAAACTGAAAAAAATAAAAAAAGGCAAAAACTACAAAAAAAAATAAAAACTAATAAAAAACTAAAAAAGCTAAAAAACTAAAAAAACTAAAAAAAACTAAAAAAAGGTAAAAAACTAAAAAAAACTAAAAACTAAAAAAGAAAAAAACTAAAAAAAAGGAAAAAACTGAAAAATAAAAGAGAAAAAGAAAACTAAAAAAATATGAATAAATATATATAAAAATAAGTTGTTTGTGGGTTATGTCTGTCTGTCTGTCTGTCGAGTGACGTCGTGTTTGTCCGCATATGACGTCTGAATTATTTCACACTAATACAAAAGAAGAAAAAAAACTAAAAAAGGTAAAAACTACAAAAAAAACTAAAAAGAAAAAAAACTAAAAAAGCCAAAAAAACTAAAAAAAACTAAAAAAAGGTAAAAAACTAAAAACTAAAAAAACTGAAAAAACTAAAAAAAGGCAAAAACTAAAAAAAAACTAAAAACTAATAAAAAAAACTAAAAAAGCTAAAAAACTAAAAAAACTAAAAAAACTAAAAAAAGGTAAAAAACAAAAAAAACTAAAAACTAAAAAAGAAAAAACTAAAAAAAAGGAAAAAACTGAAAAATAAGAGAAAAAGAAAACTGAAAAAATATTAATAAATATAAAAAATATAAATATAAATCTATATATATAAAAATAAGTTGTCTGTCCGTTACGCCAGATTATATCTTCTATATATATAAAAGAAAACAAACTAGAATGTAAAAACTGGAAATTGCATAAATATTTCGAAATATTTTGACAATAGATTAAAGTAATTCGAAAAAAGAAAAATGGTAAAAAACTAAAAAAAAAACTAAAAAGAAAAAACTAAAAAAAAAAATTAAAAATTAAAAAAATTAAAAAAAGAAAAAACCTAAAAAGAAAAAACGTAAAAAAATAAAAAAGATAAAAAACTAAAAAAAAACTAAAAAAAGCTAAAAAACTAAAAAAAAGAAAAACTAAAAAAAAAACTGGGAATTGCACAAATATTTCAATATATTTTTACAATAGATTAAAGTAATTGGAAAACCTTAAAACAGATACCCCAAATTTTGAGGTTTAATATAAATTGTTGAAGCTTTAGCATGCTTGGCGCGTAAAGATTTTTCCAAGTGTCAATGTTAGAATGAACATTGACAAATTGAAGAAAACAAATCAATAAAAAGAAGAAACTAAAAAAAAGTAAAAACTAAAAAAGACAAAAAAAACTAAAGAAGAAACTGTATCTATCTATATATATAAAAATAAGTTGTCTGTCTGTCTGTGGGTCTGTGGATCTGTGGATCAGGTGACGTCATGTTTCGGCTGACGTCATGAAATTAGTTGCCGTCATTTTTGTTATGACGATGCTTAGTATATTGTAAAACACATTAATTTGGTTAATAATATACCATTTAAAACACCAAAATGAACATGCTGGAGTAGTCACTCGGTGAGAGAGGGTGTCAGAACGGAGAATGAAGGTCCCAGGTTCAAATCCTGGTTAGGGTAAAAAAGGTAAAAAACTAAAAACTAAAAAAAAAAACTGAAAAAACTAAAAAAACTAAAAAAAGGCAAAAACTACAAAAAAAACTAAAAACTAATAAAAAAATAAAAAAGCCGAAAAACTAAAAAAACTAAAGAAACTAAAAAAAGGAAAAAACTTAAAAAACTAAAAACTAAAAAAAGGAAAAATGAAAAATAGAAGAGAAAAAGAATACTAATAAAATTAAAAATAAAAATAAAAAAAAATAAAAAAGATAAAAAGCTAAAAAAAGGTAAAAACCAATAAAAACTAAAACGAAAAAAAGGTAAAAAACTAAAAAAAAAATTCATCTAAAAAACTAAAAAAAACTAAAAAACGTAAAAACTAAAAGAACTAAAAAAGTAAAAAAAAACTAAAAAAGGAAAAAACTGAAAAATAAGCGGGATATAAAACAGGGGGATATAAATGACGACCGGGACATAAGGAATATAAATGAATCAGAAAATACAACTCATGTTTCCAAATGACGTCGTTTGGAGCCCAAATTGAAAATCCAGATCAATTTATGTCTACTTTCAAAGTAAAAGGGCAAATTTATCATAGAGCAGGGTCTCTTCTACCATTCTCAGGCGAGAATCATAAATTTTTACAATTGTACTTCATCAGTGATAGAAATTCTGAATTGAATGCACGTTGCGAAATTTCTCCCAACATTGAAAGGACAATCGTTTCCCAATTACAACATCTTTTCCACGAAAATAATAATTTAGTGCGTCTGTTCAAAACAGCCATCGATTTGATGCCTACTTATACGCATAAAATTGTTATTTCCGCTGACAAAACGCCTCCTGGCCAACATGTGCGTAGATACAATGCTCCAACTATCGACGAAGTGGCCATCGTAATGGTCGGTGATCAGTTTTTACCTCGAGATATTATTCTCAGGGTTTCCACCACACGTGCTACAACTAAAAATAGGCCTACCAATAATACTTTTAAGAAATATAAACCCACCAAAGCTTTGCTATGGCACTCGACCTGCCGTAAAAAAAAAACAATGGAAAACCTAATAGAGGCCACAATTTTGACAGGGCCTTTTGAGGGTGAGGCTGTTCTTATTCCTCGCATTCCCAAGATTCCAACGGATCTGCCTTTTCAATTTAAAAGATTGCAATTCCCAATTCGATTAGCATTTGCAATCACCATTAACAAAGCTCAAGGTCAATCATTAGAAAAATGTGGTATAGATCTTAATGCTGATTGTTTTTCCCATTGACAATTGTACGTTGCATGTTCGAGGGTCGGTAAACCTGACAATCTATTTATATGCAGCGACAATTGGACAGCGAAGAATGTTGTATATTCGCAAGTTTTACGCAGTTAATTTGTATTTTATCTATCTATCTATCTATATAAAAACGAGTTGTATGTATGCATGTTTGTTTGTTTGTGAAAAGAGCGTTTGCATATGATGTCATTATTAGTACATACGGCTTTGTATATGCAGAGACAATGGGAAAGCCAAGAATGTTGTATATTCGCAATTTTTACGTAGTTTAACTCCTGCAGACGAAATGAATGCTTGCCTAAAAAAATCTAATTTATAGGCACACGTAAAAATATTAAAATTAACTACAAATATGCGTGTCCGATTGCAAAACGATGACTCTGGTCAAACAGTAGACTCAATTTCAGGACGTATACAACTACCTGCTGATTTCTGTAATTTAGTGACGTCCAAAAATGAATTGATTGAAAAAGTATTTCCGAATATTCTAAAAAATTATAAAAATAATAAATGGCTAAGTGAAAGAGCGATTCTCGCACCCAAAAATATAGACGTCCACGAAATCAACAATATTGTTTTGAACAAGATTCGAGACCAGGCAGTCCTTTACAAGTCAGTCGACACAGTTTTGGGACCAAATGAAGCGGTTAATTATCCATCTGAATTTTTAAATTCCATAGATCCTTCAGGGTTTCCACCACACGTGCTACAACTAAAAATAGGCGTACCAATAATACTTTTAAGAAATATCAACCCACCAAAGCTTTGCAATGGCACGCGACTTGCCGTAAAAAAAAAACAATGGAAAACCTAATAGAGGCCACAATCTTGACAGGGCCTTATGAGGGTGAGGCTGTTCTTATTCCTCGCATTCCCATGATTCCAACGGATCTGCTTTTTCAATTTAAAAGATTGCAATTCCCAATTCGATTAGTATTTGCAATCACCATTAACAAAGCTCAAGGTCAATCATTAGAAAACTGTGGTATAGATCTTAATCCTGATTGTTTTTCCCATGGACAATTGTACGTTGCATGTTCGAGGGTCGGTAAACCTGACAATGTATTTATATGCAGCGACAATTGGACAGCGGAGAATGTTGTTTATTCGCAAGTTTTACGCAGTTAATTTGTATTGTATCTATCTATATAAAAACGAGTTATGTGGATGCATGTTTGTTTGTTTGTAAAAAGAGCGTTTGTATATGACGTCATTATTAGTACATACGGCTTTGCATATGCACAGACAATGGGAAAGCCAAGAATGTTGTTTATTCGCAATTTTTGCGTAGTTTGAAACACATATATAAATCTATCTGTATTCACAGGTGGGACACAGGGACACAACTACAATGGCGCATAACTAATATGGCGCGTAACGACTTACGCGCGCGGGGGGGCTTGGGGTGGCGCGAAGCGCCCCACCAACTAGGTGTTGGGGTGGCGCGAAGCGCCACCCCAACAGCTAGTATAATATAAATTAGCAATCAAC
Organism: Artemia franciscana; assembly: GCF_032884065.1. Classification (NCBI taxonomy): domain Eukaryota; kingdom Metazoa; phylum Arthropoda; class Branchiopoda; order Anostraca; family Artemiidae; genus Artemia; species Artemia franciscana. Next base: position 30,383,616 of record NC_088868.1, on the reverse strand, counting down.
AAAGCACCGAGACACAAATGACGACCGGGACACAGGGAGTATAAATGACGACCAGGACATAAGTAAAAAAAAAAAAACTAAAAAAACTAAAAAAATGGTAAAAACTACAAAAAAACTAAAAACTAATAAAAAAACTAAAAAATCTAAAAATCTAAATAAACTAAAAAAGAAAAAAAAGAAAAAAGGAAAAAAATAAAGGAGAAAAACAAAACTAAAAAACGAATGTATATACAGACCGGGACACCGGGATACAAATGACGACCGGGACACAGGGAATATAAATGACGACCGGGACACAGGGACACAACTACAATGGGGACGCCGGGGGGCACAGGGGGATATAAATGACGACCGGGACACCGGGACACAAAGAATATAAATGACGCCCGGGACACTCAAAGAGAAATCACAGACTGGAACACCGGGACACAAATGACGACCGGGACACAGGGAATATAAATGACGACCGGGACACAGGGACATAACTACAAAGGGGACGCCGGGGTGCACAGGGGGATATATAAATGACGATGGCGACTCAGGGAATGGTCGATTAGCAATCACCATCAACAAAGCTCAAGGGCAATCATTAGAATCATGAGGTATAGATCTGAATACGGATTGTTTTCCCATGGACCATTATATGTTGCATGTTCAAGAGTCGGTAAACCTGACAATCTATTTATATGCACAGACAATGGGACAGCAAAGAATGTTGTATATTCGCAAGTTTTACGTAGTTAAAAACATATATATATATATATATATATATATATATATATATATATATATATATATATATATATATATATATATATATATATATCTATATTCACAGGTGGGACATAGGGACACAACTACAATGGCGCGTAACTAATATGGCGCGTAACGACTTACGCGCGCGGGGGGCTTGGGGGGGCGCGAAGCGCCCCCACCAACTAGGTGTTGGGGTGGCGCGAAGCGCCACCCCAACAGCTAGTATATATATATAAATAAGTTGTTTGTCTGTGTGTCTGTCTACTGACGTCATGTTTGTGTGTTGACTGACGTCGTGTTTGTCAACTGACGTATCTATTTACATATCTAAAAATGAGTTTTCTGTGTGTCTGTCGAGTGACGTCATGTTTGTGTGTCGACTGACGTAATGTTTTTCGACTGACGAAATTACAGACCGGGACATCGGGACACAAATGACGACCGGGACATAGGGAATATAAATGACGACCGGTATACTCAAAGAGAAAGCGACCAGGACACAAGGAATGTTCGATTAGCAATCATCATCAACAAAGCACCGGGACACAAATGACGACCGGGACACAGGGAATATAAATGACGACCAGGACACTCAAAGAGAAATTAAAGACCGGGGCACCGGAACACAAATGACGACCAGGACAAAAATGACGATCAGGACTCCGGGACACAGGGAATATAAATGACGACAGCGACACTCAAAGAGAAATTACAGACTGGGACACCGGGACACAAATGACGACCGGGACACAGGGAAACAACTACAACGGGGACGGCGGGGGCACAGGGGGATATATAAATGACGACGGGGACATAGGGAATGTTCGATTAGCAATCACCATCAACAAAGCTCAAGGGCAATCATTGCAAACCTGACAATCTATTTCAGGTTAATACCCTTAGGCACTCCGGAGCTATTACAGATAAGTATTTGTGACCATCTGGATGCTTATAGTTTTTTCTATTCAGTTCAACATCCCTCTCAACACTCAAATCATAGTTAACAATTCTATAAAATTTTGAGATTCTAAAATTTTGAGATTTATTTCTATTCACTTTCTTATTGCCAAAGCTTTATTATTGGTTAATATTATGGATTTTTTCCAATTTTACAAGATTTTTTTATATAAAGTCAAAATATAAGTCTATACTTTATATTCTCAAGTTGCCAAAAGCGATCTGGCATTGACTTTGACTCTATTCAATAGAATTTTTCGATTGATTTTGTTTAATTTGAAATCAACGCTCAGAAAGCTTCTTGAAGAAGAATTTTGATTAAACAGTTATTTTTAAACAATATATTTGAAAATATTCCTATGGGAAAATATTCAAAAGATTACATATGAATGAAAATTGAAAAATGGAACGAACATATATCGGAGGCATCATTCAGCTGCTTTTATTTTTGACCCTTAACTCTTTTTTTATTTTTTTTTATTTTTGACCCTTAAAATAAAAAAAAAAAATTTTTTATTTTTGACCCTTAAACTCTTTTTATTTGCGACTCTGACGCGAGCGTTGGCTTGGTGTGGTTTGAAAAAGTTATATATATTAAAATCGATTGCACAAAATGTCTTCGATCCCCGTCAGTATTCCCTAAAAGTTTTAATTTAATGACCTTGCCCATTCTGGGGATATTTCACCTTCACCTTACTGACAACCTGGGTAGGCTTAGTGACCTTTAATTTAGCTTAAAATTCCCTCTTAGCATTCCCTGGAAGTTTCAGCTGAATACCATCGGTCGTTCCTGAGAAGTTTTATCTTACTTTCTTTAGCATTTCGTAAAATATTGCAGATACATATATTTCACAGCCTGAATGCAAATAGGGTATTTTGATTCAGTTCATTATTCCATCAACACTCCATTGAAGTTTGAACTTAATATCGCTATCTATTCCTAAGATATCGTAGATGTGGCATATTGACAATCTGGATTAACCTAGTGTCTTTTCAATCGGTTCAACACTCTCCTCAATATTCTCTGAAAGTTTCAACTCAACCTTATTAGCTTTTCCTGACATATTTGAGATAAACCCTTTTTACAACCTGGTTGCAAATGGTATCTTTTACTTTAGTTCAGCATCGTCCTCAACAATCCCTGAAAGTTGTAACTTGCTACCCATAGTCGTTCCTGAGATATTGCAGACACGCGCTTTTGAAAACCTGGATGCCTATAGGTTTTTTTTTATTTAGATCAGCATTTCCATCATCCCTCCTTGACAGTTTCAAATTTATACCCTTAGCCGTTCCTGAAATATCGCAGATGCACCCTTTTTACAATCCGGACGCACATAGTGTCTTTCAATTTATTACAACATCCCCCCTCAAAATTTTCTCGGAGTTTCAACTTACTACTCTTAGGTACTCAGTAGATATTTGCAGGTATATCGTTTTGATAACTTAGATGTATACAGTGTCATTTGATTTAGTTCAATATCCTCCTAAATATTCCCTGAAAATTTCAACTTAATACCCTTGGCCATTCCTAGGATATTGTAGACACTCCTCTTGGTCAAGCTAGATATGCAGAGTGCTTTTTGATATAGTTCAACACCCTCTTCAATACTCCATGGAGTCTTAAACTTGAAGACCTTAACCATTATTGAGATATTGATAGGACGACCTTTTGACAACTTGGATATACATAGTGTCCTAAGATTTTGTTCAACATCCCTCTTTTCAGAGAGTTTCAACCTAATACCTTAATTACTCCTGAGATGCTGAAGACACGCTTTTTGACATTTGGGATAAATGTAGTGCTTTTTTTTACTTAGTTCAACCTTCCCCTCGAACTCCTTTTGGAAGTTCCAACTTAATATTCATAGCTGTTTCTCACATATTGCGCATGTTCTACTTTGATAACTTGAATATAAATAGTGCCTTTAAATTTGGTTCACCTCCCAAATCCACCCTATTATTATTATGCCTCGAAAGTTTCAACTAAATTGACTTATTCGTTGCTTATATTTTGAAGATATGCCCCTTGACCAGTTGGAGGCATAGAGTGTATTTTGATGTTGTCAAAAATCGCCCTAAACATTCTCTGAAAATTTCAACTTAATGCCCTTAGCCATTCCTTTGATATTGCGAATACTTTTCTTATAACCCAAATGTACATAGTGCCTAATGATTTATTTTAACATTTCCGATTGTAATTCCCCCTCAGAAATTCCTGAAAGTTTCAAATTTATATACTGAGCCGTTTCTGATCAATAGAATATATCCTTTGTGGCAACTAGGATGCGTGTAGTACCTTTTGACACAGTTCAGCGTTCCCTCTGAGCATACTTAAAGTTTCAGGTTAATACCCTTAGGCACTCCGGAGCTATTACAGATTTGTGACCATCTGGATGCTCATAGTCTCTTTTTTTATTCAGTTCAACATACCTCTCAACACCCAAAATCATAGAAAATAATTCTAAGTCAGATTTAAATGGCTCTTTTTCTTACCAGTTTTTTTTTTCAGTTCTTTTTTTAAAAAGCTCGTTTTTAATTGGTTATTATGTTTGGTAACCTTTCTATTTTTTTCCTATGTATTTCTCTAGTTTCATTTTGACAAATCTTGTGTATATCATCCCTCTTCTTAATGTTTTTATACAATACGTTTAAACTTATGACTATTAATATTTAAATTGTTCTTTTTATTTGGCCAAAAGTAAATAATATGAGTTAAAAAAACTAATCCGTATTTCTTTTTCTTTAGAAAATTGCTCTGGGAATTCAGCGGTTACTTCAGTTTAGTTTACTATGTATTGCATGTGTTGTTGTTAATGCATTTGTATCGCTTTGGACAGTATTACTATCATCTATAATAATTCTGTTCTATTATTGGCTGCAAAGAACTTACCGCAAAACCGCAAGGTAAGTCCTTTTCTTTCGTAATTTAGATCCATACATTTTGTTTCTTTTTGTATTTTGTATTTCCATATTGTAGTAGCATGTATGAATTTCAAGCATCTTACCGAGTTACTGAATTATAATTTTTCTTGTTGTGGCTGCAACCTAGTAAAGAATGAACCATGGCCAATGGTAACCAAAAAGTTAAAAGCGCTTTTTGAAAAAACTGCCAGGTAAGAAAAAACAGTCACTTAAAATTGATTCAGGATTGTTTACTAGGTTTTTCAACAATCTTGATAAAAGTTTAATGCAGGAAAAATTTATGAGCCTTTCAAAAATTAGCCTAGAAACCTTCAAAAACGGTGTCAGAACGAGATGAAAATTGTATCATTGGAATCTCTACTGTCAAAAATTCCATAAAGGAGAATAACAACACTTTGAGTACTAAGCAACACTAAACACTTTGAGAGTAACAACACTACACAACATTTTGAACAACACTAAATCATTTTTTGCATAGTTAGCACTGATATCATCTTTCCTTTCATCGTTAACGGGACACTGAAACCTTATAGAGTACTGTTTAAAGGCTTATTTGATGTTAAATTACTATGTCTAGTGCCTTTTTTAAATATTAGAAACAAGCTATTAAAATAAAATGTAATTTTTGACAAAATCCATATCTTCATAGACAAGATGGTGAATGAGTCATGAGTCATTGGAAACAGCCATAAATGACGTTATATTAAAGGTTGAATCATAATCGCAAGCAACGCAACATCGCTGTTTATGTAAAGAGAGGAGTGGGTACAGCGTATTATTTTTTATATCACCAAGCCACTTCGTAAGGAGGAAGTTGTCAGAGAAACCTCAGAAGAGGCTCATTTGATAGGACATTAAACTTCCTAGAACCTATTTTAAAAGTCGAAAGTGATTCAAGGACAAAATTTAAATGTTGTCTCTTTTCTAAGCCTCAACGAATCCAATATTATTAAGCAAACAAAATACATTTTAAATGCTTTCTTTTTTGTAATTTAATTAAGACTTTCAAACTTGTTAAGACTTATGGAAATTAATATCAGTATAGAGGCCTATATAAAACTGTCCATGCACATGCATTTGTTTTTTTCTTTAATCCTTTTATGATGGCAATTTTTTTCGACATTACGAGAAATAAAAACATCTTGCTTGAAGTAAAGATTGCTTTGAGTAAATTGCTAATTATGTTCTGGTCTTTAGAATGCAAGGTGGGTTTCAGCCCTACTCCCCTTTATTTTTGCTCGTTTTCAGTTTGACTTGTATATTTATTGTAATATCTATTTTTTTCATTTATCTATTGATATGAATTATGGTAGTTTTACGCTTGAAAATTATCTGACTTTTTTTTTGCTCGCCTTTGCCTTATGGTAGCCCTTTACTTTACGACGTACAGCAATGAGCCAAATTATGTTTGTCTCAAGGTAGATTAAAACCCACAGTCTAAGGTTAATCTTGTGCCTCCTCCTCCCAGAAAAAAATAACCCAAAACGGAATAAAAACTGTGTTTATTAGCTTGAAACTGATAATACTTAAATCTTGGGGCCAAGAAGACCCAGATGCACAATAAAACCACAAAAAAATATTGGCTTAATTGGAAAGCAATCAAAATATTCCCCAGGACTTGGATATCTTAATGCGCAAAACAAAATTAGATTGGTAGCCTAGGCTTCCTAAAAATGGACCCAAAAACTGTTTTGATTAAATTGAAACTAATATCAAAAATTCCTTCAGCCAAGGAGACCCCAATGCACAAGAGAAAAAAAAAGTGGGAATCAATCTGAAAATAGGGCACCAAAAAGGGCTAATTAGATTTTACTGAACGGCTCGAAACTTACAGCTGTAAGTTCTTGGGCCAAGGGGACTCCAATGTCTACAATGTATTCTACTCTTTTCAGGGATGGGTACCCAAAAGTTGGGCCCATAAAAGCTAAAAAAAAAACCTGTTGTCCTGAAACATATAGCTAATTTTTTGGGCCAAAGGAACTGGGCTGAAAAATCTGTATCCAAACAGTATGAAGCTTACATCTGTAAAACATTTTGAGGCTAGGGAATCCAAATCCATAAGATCATCGGATAGGGAAAATTAGATATGGCTTGGCTCGACCTAAACTGGGCCAAACATTTTTTTTTGTATAATGAGCGTGTAGCTTGTATCTTTAAGACCATGGAGTCCCAGTGCCCCTCCCCCCTTTGAAAAAAAATCAGAAAAACATTCTTACGCTGGAAAATGTGGCCTAAAAAGGACTAAAAAACGTTTTTTTTTCTTATAGTTGTGTTAAAACACTACCACTAGTTGCTGCAGTGTGGGGACCCTAAGCTTCTGTCTATAGTTAAAAAAGACCCCAATGTAAAAATAAAAAGGGTGCGCCTAAGATTGGGCATTAAAAGAGACCGAACAAAGCCCTTTTTGAAAAACATTTGAAACAATATTTAGATCACTTCTGAATGAACTGAATTAAAAAAAAAAAAATTCTAACTGGGAGTAAGAAGCAGCATTAAAATCCAAAACAAACATTAATTGTTTCGTATGTTCCTCAACTTCTCTCAATTTACGCTAAAGTTTAGATTTTTGTCAAAACTTTTTAAGAAGAACGGCTTGTGTTATTTAGCATTCATACTACGGGCCATGGAGCTTTATGAAGACCATTGGAATAGTGCTCTTGTAAATATTTTCGTTGTAATAATAAAAGGAACTGAACTGAACTGAACTGAAGCTGGCATACGACGACTGTTGAATTGGGATAAGGATTTTTTTAAAGCAATAGAAGACTTTTGCGTGACGAGCAAGGGATTGAGGAGGGGGAGTCCCACTTTTATACAGAAAGAGTTTTGTTTTTGTTTTAAGTTTCAGTGTTACTCCTTGCTTTAAATAAAAAAAAATTATTTCATTGTCGAGAGATTCCTTTCCCCCTCCGTAGAGAATTCCCCTGAAGAAATCCCCTGGAAATTGTTCTGACTAAAAATTTCTCCCCTGGAAAATATCCCCACAGAAGACTCCTTGCACGTAATATAACCCGAAAACTTTCCACAGACAATTCTCTCCTTGTTGAAAATCCTACTGGAGAATTTTCCTCGGACGGTTTCCCTTGGAAAATTCTCTTTACTTTCATTTGAAGAATACGCATGTTTTTCTATTTAATTTCTCATCGTTTTTTTAGACATACTGGAAATCTTCCAGTCTATGAGAAATTTTCCCTGAAAACCCCCCGTTCCCATAAAAAGCTTCTGCCACAAAAATTTCCAACTACGGGAAATTCGCCCCTCACTGATGAAGTTGTCCCCAAAACAATTTCCTCTACATGGGAAATTCCTCCCACATACTTCCTCCGGAACATTCTATCCCGATATAAATTGAGGAGCAAAAGAGGAAGTTGAGGAATAAAAAGAATTCCGTATAGGAATTCTAGAAAATTCCCCCATGTAAAATTTCCCTTGGAAAATTATCTCCAAAAAATTTCCTTTCCATTAAAAATTCTTTCCGAGGAAAATTTCCCCCAAAAAAACTTCCCTCGAAGAAATTCCGAACATTTCCCAATAAGAAAATAGTATTTGTAAACAATGGGCAAATTTCATAAATTACAGCTATTTACCTGGGGGCTGTGGGGGGTTTTGTCAACCCCAACGGAATAGTTATTGAACCTTTGATACATTCTGAACCAAATGTTTATCCCAAAATTTTAATCGGATGTTTTTGGAGACAAAAGTAACTTGGCAGGGTGGTTAGTTCCCTTCTAGTCTTTTTGGTCTCTTGGAAAGGAAACCACTGCCCTTTGAAAATGCCACTAGGCTTAGGGCCTTAAAAGGGCACTTCTCTTAATATTTTCTAGTTCTAAAAAAAATTATATATCGGTAGAACAACCATAAAGGGTTGAGTTCATTGGTTTCCGCAGCGGGGGAGGCCTTGCCTCCCTGAAAACTGGGAAATAAAAGTAATTACGAGGGGAAAAGAGCAGAGAAGAAATAACCTAGGAAAAATGTGTGTTGGCCCATGGTTGGCTGTCTGCCAATAGTTTTTCACCCTTAGTAGTGGCAATATATGTCTTACCTTGTGAGTGAACCTTGTGACAGCTTTCTAGTTCTCTCAAACGTTTTTTTCTGCAAGATTTGGTTTGAGTAAAGAGAAAAAATCATATTCTTCATAGTAATCAGTGGTAAGTAAATAGCGATCCTAACCAATAACGGAAGCATAAGAACCTAAATATTGATAACATTAAATCAAAGAATAGAATCAGGTTTTTATGGTGATTCCAAACACGTAGGCCTATATTCCGAGTTTGAAGTTAAACATCCCAAGTTATTAGAACATAAGAAAGTTTGCATAATTATAGAAAAAGAAGGAAAACAACTTAAAAAGGCGACAATCCCGATAAGAATACGCAGTCAAATTTAGTATGTATAAGTACCCATGAATTGATATGTGAAGCCGCTATAATAAGGAGTGTTTAACTCTACTTTTCCCCTAGAATTTACACGTGTTTTTGTGTTTTATCAAAATAATCTTCGGTACTTGTTTGATATACCCCTGCAGCCTTAGTTTAAGTTATTCATGCATTGAAACACTTTAAAACGGTTTCTTTTGCTAGTTTCTTTCAACTTAGAGCGAGAAAAGACAACGAGAATTGACTGAATAGCTCGGAAATATATAATTTGGCTATATATTTGGATATTAAGGGAGGGTGGGGGTAAAGTATTTGGACAGTTTGAAGTAAGAAAACAACTCGTACAGAATAATTGTAGCTAAACATTTTTCATGCAGACCAGATGTACTTTACCATCACCCCCATCCCTAATAAGCAAATATATAGCCCAAATTTGTGTCTAAAATATAGTATTTTTATCTTACCTATGTATATTTTATTAGGATTAACATAACTTCACTTCTTGACCTGGAGGGCGTATATCATGCAAGTACCTAATTTTTTGCCAGTATTGATTGTGTCAATCTAGTGGTTAACTTTGAAATAGCTATAATTCTTAATTATAGTAATTTACAATTATGATTATAAATAGATATTTATTATTATAATTTAAGCAGCCAAATATCTCGGTCTGGTGTACAAAATTAAATTGAAAATATCAATATTACTCAGTAACGTTCAACACTTACAGCCTTTCTTGATAACACCCACCAATAGAAATGCTAATTTGCTTCTATTAATCTTAGTTTCAATGCTTTACTTTGAACCAACAACTTTAAAAATGTTTTACTTCATATAATTATAAAGACTGAAAATGTTAAATATATCGGTGTTTGATAACCACGTTTAAAAACATCGATATTATTCAATAGTGTCAGTCAAACATTTTGTTTTGCTCAATAGACCCTAAAATTTTTATTTAAAGATTTATTAATAGTAGTTTTAATGCTTTACTTTGAACAAACAACTTTAAAAAGTTTTACTTTTTATAATTACAGAGTTTGAAGACGTTAAATATTCTTCAATAATGTCTGTCAAAAACTTTGGCATTGCTCAATAGACTCAAATGCTAGGAGTTCCTATATTCTTTTTCATAAGTAGGAAGGATGGGGTATTTTTTTTTAACTACTTGATTTCTTTCATTCGTATTTACTTTTAGTTTACTCGACAGACTTCTCTCATTACCTTTAAAAAAATGTTTGTCTCTAAGTTTTGGTGTTTTTTTTTTTTTTTTGTATTAGCAAAAGTATCTTGTTCATAAAACTATACGTTTTCATGAAATGTGCTTAAAAAATAAAAAAGAATTTAAAACTAAAAGTAAGGAGCAAGTTGAAAATTTAAAAAGAACAGAAATTATTCTGCATATAAGGAAGACTACCCCTCCAAAATTCCTCGCTCATTAAGCTAATGTTTTTTAGTGCTTTGAAAAACTTTCTTTCTCCAATTCAATGGCCCTTGTGGCCATTGAACAGGAACAATAAACTTTCCTGAAGAATTCGGGCAAAAAATTTGCACTTAAAGAACGAGCAGTTAAGGAGTTATATAGAGAATAATTTCTTTTAAAATATGTTTCGAGGCTGCTCCTTATTTTCAGCTGAAAAAACTAGTTTTGAAATTTAAATTATGTGTTCCCCCCCCCCCTAAATCATGCCCAGGCCTACCCAAAATGTAATATGAGGTACCGGCCCCTTAAACCCCTGACTTAGTGCTGTTAAAATATATATATCAATAATTGTAAATCGATTGATACCGCAATACTTTTTCAGTGTTGTGCATAAGAATTAAAATATTAAAATGTAATTTAAATTTTGAGTAAAAAAATAGAATAATCTTTAAAATGCGACGAATAGTATTTTTTTTAATAAGTCCCTGTTGATATTTCTACTGCAGAATTTGTGTGGACGATTGAGGTTATTATCGTTCATATAGACTGAATCAATAATTGGTAAATATATTATATACATTTGTTAACCCTATTGGAATATTTCATATAAGTAGTAAAAAAGAATTATTACTATTTAAAATTACTGGAAACAAAGTTCATAGTAGCATTCCCCCCAAAAAAAATAAATTCCGTGCGAAGCTCAGGATAACCTGTCTCTCCTTTTCCACCTCTGTTTCAAGAGGGATGGAAAAATAATATTTTTATAGTACATAGAGAAATATTGTAATTGATTCTTACTCCCCCTGCCTCTTTCAACTCTTATCTGTAAGGTTGCAGAGAGTTACCAATTTTGGCATTAAAATTTGCTCTCTTAGGAATCCCCCACCATCCCCGTCTATTAAATGACTTACCCTTCATGAAAACATCACAAAGTGTAATTTCACAAAAAAAAAAAAGTAAATTAACTTAGTTAAATCTAGCACTGCCACCATGCGGCGGTACTTCTGCTGCAACTGGGAAGCATACAATATAGTTTTTGATACTTTTAATCGACTAGCTTCTCAGATTTTTAAATTGATTGCAAATTAGTCCTTTTTCAATCAAAATCATAGCTTGGAACAGTAAAATGGCAGAAAACTCCCTCCCAATTCTCTAGGACCTTTCGTTTGATACGATCACTTCGGGACGATCACTCTCTTCCGGCAACGAAAATGAGGAATTCCACATTTTATACTTTGGAGCTTTAAACCCCCACGGTAGGGTTCTCTGATATGATGAATCTAATAAAGTGGTTTCCACTAAGATTGCTTGCTTTTTTGGAGGTATTTCCCCTAGTTGGAAAATCAGTCAAATTTTCTCAGATTGAAAATATGGTAGGTAATATTAATCGGAATCAGTTTTATGTATTTAAAGTCCGCATAAAAAGCCAATTTTTTTGATGCGTCATTGTCAATTGTCATCAAAATTTCGTTTTTAGTTTCGTTGAATATTGGCCCGAATCGCTTCTTACTTACAGTTCGTTATCAAGAGCTATGTGGTAAGATTTTCGGGTGATGTTCAATTTGAACCACTTCAATTTATTCAATTGGATTAGAGTATCGAAAGAAAGAGGGCCAATTTGATGCCTGGCTTGTAAGGTTAAAGTTGTTTTTTTCTTTCGCTAATCTGTACTTTTTTTATTGTCTGAAGACATAATGGATTTATATTCCAGGGGATTAACCCTCCTGTTATTAAAGAGGTAATATTTACGTGGGCTTTATAAAATCAAAACGGGGTATATATTCAGACAGGGTGACTTTTGAGTAATGACCCTTAAAAATGTAAAGATCTCGGCAAAGCCCCACTTTATCGGCTTTTGAGATCTTGTAAATCTGTTGACCTAGGGCAGACAAATGAAGTTTCTAGGAGGAAATCACAGCCCAAAATTTCCCCTTGAAAGCTGTATTTCGGTTTGAGTCTCATTTTCTTTTCCTCTAGGTTTTGGACCTAATGGATTACGATTAAATACATAATAATGCATAATAATTAAATAAAATATCGATTAAATAGACTAATCCCATTGCCAGGAATCTCAGTTTTGTTTCATTTTCATGCGATGTTAGTTACTCTTTTTATTTGATAATTGTTCTCTAAATGTATCTGAATATAAACTTATTCCAAAAAAAAATAAATTAAAATATATTACCATTCTCTCAACCCACCACTAATACCATGGTGTCTTAATTCCCCTCCTCCCCCACGCTCCTGATACTTTTTTTGCGGGTGCCCTTGGTTTTGCTTCTATCTGATTCTCGATACCTAGATTTACTAATCTTCTTCGGATTAGTTACCTGCCGGGAAATATATTAATCACTGGTTTTAGAACTGAATTTATTCAGTTTTTAGTTCTAGGGGAATATAAAGGTGTTATTCAATTGCTAAATATTTCTTTTTGCCATTTAAGGTCCAATTATAAATTTTTATTTGTCCAGTGTCACAAGTTTGTTTTTTTCATCTATTCATTTTGTTTCATTTGTTTTTAATACTACATTCCCAATTCATACCTTTACCTACACCTCCGTCCTAGTATACATCTCAAGCAAATTTATAAAGCCAATGATCTATAGTCGAGTTTGTAATTGACTCTAGAGGTCTAGATTTTTTATTGATAGATATGTTGATTTTTTTACCCTGACTAGCATTAGTCACATGCTATTAGGACATTTTAAACACATGTTACTGAATTTTTTTGTAACACAGATCTCAGTGTTGCCCTTGGAACATTCTTATGCTGGCTTTAGCTTGGGATAAGATGGCACTAGCCTCTGGTTTATTGCCAAGTTTAGCTAGATTTTAAACTTGAACTTGTTTCTGGACCGCTTCAGAAATTTTTTAATTCAACTAAGAAACTTTGGAATACTTTAAAATCCTTTAGAACTTTTTTGAGTTTTTGGCCATTATGAAATAATTAGCAGAGGAGGTTCTGAGGATAGGTTGAAGAAAAGGGGAAAATGGTGCATAAAATCTCTTGTGATGCCCTGACGTCATCCAAACCTAAATGTGCATTTGTACAATGATAAATACTCACTTAAAGTGTCCGTCGTATGACTCCACTCGATTGTTTTCAAGAGCTGGAGGTTAGGGGCTTGGAGTTTTCGACATAACCATATATATATATATATATATATATATATATATATATATATATATATATATATATATATATATATATATATATATATATATATATTGAATTTATTTTCATAGTTTCTTTTCCACCCGAATGCTGAAGATCCTTTTAAAGATCTTCAATGGATATCATATATTATAGATAATGTCTAATCAATATACTGTTTTCCTATTTCTTAGAAAAAATAAAGATTTTGGAAGACTACTGAGACTGATTGTCTTTTCGTTTATATGTTTATTTTGGCTTTATATTTTTGCTAGAAACATGTAGACAGGGGAATGAAATCAGGGATTTTCAAGTCCCAAGATTTGTGCAGTATTCATATAATTCATTATTTTTTACCTATTGTCTCTGTTTAGATATTTTACTTATTTATCATTTCCCTAGCCGTTTCAGCATTCGCTATAAATTCTAACTCAGTAATTTTTTTGTCAAATTTATATTTATCTTTTTTTTTTGTTTTTTGTATTATTAATTATATATTTGCGGTTTTCCAGAGAACTACAGCGAATTGAAAGTGTTAGCAAATCACCTGTAATTGGTCATTTTATGGAAACAATAGATGGTTCTGCTATCATTCGGACTTTTGACGTCGAAGAAAAATTCCAAAACGAATTTCATAAGAAATTGGATTCAAATATACACGCTGCTTTGCTACAAAATGCTGGCAATAGATGGCTGGGCGTTACCTTGGTTAGTGATGCTTAGCTTTGACAGAACGTGAAAAATTACAATTTTATACACTGCTTCCTAGAAAATAATAGCTGAAACTTATAAAAATGAGTTTTTCAAAGAACCTGCTAATTGTCATGTCTCACATCTGACAAACTTGTCGAAATAGTGATTTTCATTCAGACTCAATTGAACAGTAATTTCAAATTGCGCGAAGAAAAAAATTTCAAGTTCCAAAGAAAGGTCTAGAACCGATCAAGATGAGGCTCAATTTACATAAAAAGTATATCATACAAATTTTCATTGTCAAAAACCCTCAACTGGAGATTCATAGCCCTCAATTTAGAACGCCAAAGGAAATCATACTTTTCATGAGTAGGCTGCCTTCATCCAAAACAAAATAACTTTATTCTTAAATTTTTCAAGAAAACTACAAAATAGTATTTTTCTGAGTCAGATAAAATATTTTCTGAGTGCCATTTTTCCCCGTCTTTTGCTTTTCCTTTTTTGCAAAACGTTGAGCTATGTTTTGCTCATACGATATGTACATATTAGATTTTGGCTTTAGAAAACCAGTGAATTCACTTTTAGCCCTGTAGATACTATATTGTATCTTAGAAAGTATAATAGATAGTAATATTTTCATACTATATTGTGGGTTATCGAACTAGTGATCATAGAATACCAGGAGAGAGCCTTTTTTCCCTTCAATCTCGAACTCCAAAGAAAATCATATTTTGCATGGGTAGCACTCGGCTGCCTTTTCCCAAAACAAAGTAAATGAATTCTTAAATTTTTCAAAAAAATTAGAAAATGACATTCTTTTTCTGGCCAGTAAATAGATGCAATAGTTTCTTCCAAATGTTTTTCTATTGCCGTTTTATTTCCTCTTTTGCTGTTCCTTTTTGCAGAACGAGCAAGAATTTGTTCATCTAATATTTCCATGTTAGATTTTGGCTTTAGATAACCGGTGAATTGAGTTTTAGCCCTTTAGATACTATGTCGTATCCTAGAAAGTATAATACATAGAATTATTCTGATGCCAAAATATAGGTTTTCGAACCAGTGGTTATAGAATATCAGGAGAGATCCTTTTTTGACGAAAATGAAAAGACCTAGTGCCCATTTTAAGTAATAAATTTTTAAAAATATATTTTACTTTTTAAATGAAGCTAAACAAAAATGCCGTTTGTTGCCATTTTGTAATGGAAAATGCAGCTTTTGATATAGAAAATAGATTTGTCATGGACTGGAACGCTTAACCAATGGTCTAAAATTCCCCATGTTGAGAATTAAACAGTTCATGGTGACGAACTGTAAGTAAGGAGTGACCCAACTCAATAGTAACAAAAACTCTAAAGAACGGAATTTGAATTCCAATAGATACATCAAAAGAATCAGAGCCAAGTACCAACACTTATATTTATGATTGTTTAATGTTTGTTTATCGTCTATAATTTGTTGCGTAATGTTTTTTATTTCACCAAGAATTTGGTAAATAGCGCTCACTTCAAATGCACCCCCTCTTCCCTCCCCTATAAAAATACTGTAGCTATGCCCCTGTTTGCATGCAAAAGTACTTCACCTAATTTTGAGGAAATGGTAGGCACACCAAATATATACACAAAGCTCCCTACGATTACTTAAAGGAGGAAATGCCTAAACGCTGAAGAATAGAGCTTGGTTAAAGAGCCCTCTAGGATCATCGTAGAACTTGGTCATTGCATATTTTAAATAAATGCATAAACATGAGATCAGATTTGTCCAGTAATTCACATCCCACTTGTACTGAATTCCTGAAGGTTTTCAGACAGTTTGTGGTAACAGACTGTTGTAAGGAGTGACACGGCTCAATAGTAACCGAAAATATAAAAAACGGTATTTTCGTACCAATAACTACATCAAAAGCATTTGATTTTAATGCTGATTTTAAATATAAAAGTTTCATCAAGTTTAATCTTACCTACCAAAAGTAACGAGCCTGAGAAAATTTGTCTTGTTTTCGAAAAAAGGGGAAACTCCTCCTAAAAGTCATAGAATATTATCGGCCCATTCGAAGAGAAATGAAAAATTTTAGTGTCCTTTTTAAGTGACCAAAAAATTGGAGGCAACAAGGTACTCTCCCACGCTCATTTTTTTCTTAAGTCACCCCATAGAAATTCTGAAATAGCCATTTCATTCAATATAGTCGAAGAATTGAATAACTATGTCTTTGAGGATGACTTGGTCCCCACACACTCCCGGGGGAAGGGCTGCAAGTTATGAACTTTGTCCCTTGTTTACGTATAATATTGGCTATTGGATAGTATATAGAGGTCTTCAGGAGGAATTTTTTCTTGTGGGGGAGGGGTTACGTGGGAGGATCTTTTCATGGAGGAGTTTGTCGTTGGGAAAGGTAGTTTTCTATGAAGAGGGTGCCGGATTTCCCAGAATTATTCAAAAAACGATCAGAAATTAAATAAAAAAAAAGTTTTTTCAACTGAAAGCAAGGAGCAACATAAAAAACACAAAACAATCAGAAATTATTACGTATATGAGGGGGCTCGCCCCCTTTTCAATACCTCACTCTTTAAGCTAAAGGTTTTTAGCACTTTTTAAAGACCTATGTATTCTAATTAAACGGCCTTTGTGATTCAGGGATCACTCTGAAGGAGTTGGAGCAAAATTCAAACTTTAGCGTAAAGAGCGAAATATTGAAGAATGACCTCCTCATATACGTATAAATCTCTGTTCGTTTCAAGTTTTAATGTTGCTCCTTGCTTTCATTTGAAAAACTTGTTGCTTTATTTAATTGTTAGGAAAGAACGAGTAAAAAGAACGGTATATGCCTAGAGAAAAACATGTAGAAAAGAAAATAATTCCTGCTCCATAATAGGCAAAATAATTGTAGCTAATAAATTTTTTATATAAGAGGAGTAAAGGAAAGGAAAGAACGAGCATTATAAAAGAAAATCAATTTCAAACAATATAAGAAAGAATTATTCGAAGCAATACTAAACGTAGATACTGCTAAATGGCAGATAATAAAACAAACAATTCCCTTTTTTTGTTAAAACATATCACCCTCTGCTTATTTCATGACGTGTAACAAGTTAGGACGTGAATAAGCTAGGAATCCTTGGAAGACAACAGGAAACTAGTGAAGACTTGGGATATTAGTAAAAATATGGACGATCCTGCTACTGCTCGATTTAGACAACGAATCAACAGCGCCGAAATATACAGTTCATGGGGCATAGGAAAGGAATAAAACAATTAAGCGGGCATATACTTAGTATACCAAATTCTCCATAAGTGGCATCGTTAGGTATAAGATGAGATCATCAGAGCTTGTGAAGAAGATTTAAAGGGAAGAGTTGAATTCAAGTTTATATCTCGAACCATCGGAATACAGAAAATTTACAAGGCTTACTTTAAAGGCAAAATCAAAAACAGCCAAGAATGCCTTGACCCTATTGTAGCTATTTTAAAACGACTTAATGATGAGTTATTTCTGACAGTATGCTATGTTTTAGCAGAGTTAATTGATGCTTTATATGGCAATACGGGGCTCGGGGTTCAACCCCTGCCGCAGAATCATCTTTCAGAGACAATTGGGAGGCTTGAGAGAAGCAACGCATCAATGCCAGGCTTTTATATTGCTTACATTACATGTTTAATGTAAACTTCACATTAAATGTTTTCTTTGCATTTACCACTTCTTGCAGAACATACAAAGATCAAGTAATTCAAGGATTTTGGTGCAGAGTTGCAAACTCTCTAGGATGGGTCAGCTACTTTATTCCAAGTGAACTTCTCTGTGCTCAGTAATATATTGTTGCTTTTAATGCTATAATAAAGATTATTGTTCTTCCTTGAAGAAAACATGTGAGGGAACAGCATGCTTTTTTTGGACTATCTCTTCTTCGAAGAGCATCTTTAAGGTTCTGGGCTTCATGCTTGGTCCACAGGATTATTTAAGAAGCTGTATGCCAGTTTGTACGTTACCTCATTGACTTATTGTGACAAAAACCAGACACGAGCAATTAGGAGGTCGGGAGGATCCCCAAAACTTTGCTCGTCAGGACATCTAACGGTGGTCAGGCAAAAGCTAAACTTGGTGGAAACTGAAAAAAGGTTTCGTAGCTTCAAATTTTGGGAATCCTGATCAGGCCTCTGTAGGAGGGATACCTAAATTATTGCCATCAGAATATTTTGAAAATGAAGCTAACGCACCTCAATAAAACTACGTGGATGAAAGTAATTATTCAGGGTGTTTTTTTGGGTGTCCAGATTCAAATCATCTTCTGTGGGTGAATGGGATGCTTCAATTCATGTTATCAGGAACTGTTACAAAAGAACGGTCGGATTTCAAACACACTTTGTTAGAAGTAAAGAAAATAGTGGCCTAGTCATGTCTTTGGGGAATCTAGTGTCAGTGCAACTTTTGTTGGGGAGTGAAAAGGGGCTTCTGTGTTCTCGTCATTTGGGCATCTAGCCCAAATGGCTATCTTATGTCGACAGAACGTTGTCTAAGTAAAAGTAAAGTGTCCTATCTCTGTCTAACAGAAACAAATTATCTTAAAATTTGCTAAGAGGCATCTCAGTTCTTATTGGAGCTCTATGTTACGCATATAAGCTATCTTACAGCGCTTTTTTTTAGCGTAACTTTCACATAAACGGTTATCTTTAACATCTAGACTTTCTAAGTCCTTTCTTTTCTCTTATGATTTTCTAGTAGGTATCAGTGTCCTTATTTTGGTATTGAATTGCTTTCTAATGAGCCCTTTCCGTCACCTCCCTTCCAGCATTTTACTCCTTGAGCCATTGTCCGGAGAGCCACTTATTATCAAATCCAATAAATTCTAATAATTCTATTGTTTAAGGTTTTGTTAAGAGGTATCGTTGTTTTATTTTGGCTATTTGTTACTTACTTTTATACCCTTTTTCTTTTACATTCTTCCCAGACCTGTTTTCCCAAAAAGTCTAGCAACCTCTGGGAAAAACTTTTTTTTAAAGATGTGCTAGGATGTACTATATTTCTTATTCCAGCTTTGCCAATTTCCACTTACCACTTTTTGGAGAATCTAAAACATTTCTAAAACTCTTTTCTTATAGGATTTACTAGGAAGTATCATAGTGTTTATTTCGGCTGTGAGTTGCCTATTAATGAATCAGATTTTCCCTGGAAGTTTGACCGAAGCACAAATAGGTGTAGCACTAAATTCTACCCTAGTTGTGCCTATTTTCCTCACTTGGATAGTCAGATTTACATCAGAATGTGAAGCCAACATGGGATCTGTAGAAAGGATTCAGATGTTTCTAGATGTGCCTGAAACAATAAAGCATAGATGTAAGAGTGAAAATGTTTTTATTTTTTCCTATATAGTCTTTTAGGTCACACTTTTACCGCATGGAAGGACACAAAATTCTGCCTCGTAGTACTTATTTGCCTCGCTTGGATAGTTAAAATACACCAGAATTTGAAGTCGGCATAGAATATCTAGAAAGGATTTAGATGCAAGGGTCCAATAATTTTTAGTTTTACTTGGTCAAACTGCCCTTCCTTACTAAACTACTGCTGCCGTTTCCGCCACTAATGACTCATCAACACACACGTGATCGTTGCTCCTCTGCAAAATCTCTGCAAAATTTTATGTTTTAATCCCTCCTATGAAGCTATTTTTTTATTACCGCTTGCCACGACATTGAATACGACCCAGTGTTGCCAGTCACTTGGTCTAGAGTTGACAGAACTTTATTCCAAGTATTTTTGACATACTTGGAGTTGTATTTTTGAAGTTTTTTGGAATAAAAACTTCCACCTATGGTTATCTGAACAGTAAAGGCCAATTAACAAAACAAGTTTTTGGAGATTATGAAAAAGCAAACAAATACAAAGTTGAAACAATAGGGAAAATCTTTTCAAAACAGTGGAAATCAATTCTTTGAATATTTCGGCCCTATGTCCAAGGGCCGTCTTCAGCCCAATACGAGAAAGAGAGAGAGGGAAAAAGATATTTATTTCTAAATAAACTTACATTAAAATGCGAAAATTAAAACTAATAATGTTTTTTTAACTTTTTTAAAACAGTGAAGTGAGATGGTAAATTCATTCAAACAAAACAGAACAAAGTGATTAAATGCAATTCTCAGAACCAACCTTGCATTTTTTAGCAGCCTGTCTCAAAGGCCTTTTCATAACTGGTTCAATACCATTATAAATAGGTTCAGTAAAATATTTTGTTAGATCATTTTTAATTAAATTTGAGTATAAGGAATTTAGTGAATACTCCCCTAAGTCCCTATTCAAAGAATTATTATTATTTACTTTGAGACTAATTTCGATTGATTTCCGAGCCACCTGTTTTATCCCCAAATCATTACTGATGAGTGAAGATTTTTCAAAATGTATCGTGTGGGAGGGATTATTAAATATATGCCAACATCAAGCAGAATCAAAGAAGGTGTTGGAACTGTTTCAAATTAATACCTTGTCGATGTCTTTTTTATGCTCTTGTAGCCGTTTTTTAAGATTCTGATGGGTCCTGCCAACATAGTAATTTCCACAGTCACAAGGTATTTTATAGACCCCTCTTTGGCAAGTAACTGGGGTCTTATCTTTACCGAAATTTAAGAAATTCATGATTTTCAAATTATTAGTAAAAACTAAATACAGATTATTTTTTGTGCAAATATTTTTTATTTTTGTTGTTATTGTTTGTATTTATCTGGTATACAATACAGGAATAAGAACTTTGCTAAAGCTCTTGTATCAACAGAATCGAATGCTTGCTCATAATCTATAAAACTGAGGACAAAAGATGTTTTATAACGCAGGCACCTCTCAGTTGTAAACCTAAGGTTGAAAATTCGGTCGACACATTCTGGACCCTTTCTAAAACCACGCTGTTCTTCTCTTATAACTTTTTCTACAGCATCTCTCAGTCTAAAAAGCATAATATTACTAAGTGATTCGGTATCAATAGATACAAGGCTAATGCCTCGATAAATACCAGATACACTATAAATCACCTTTTTTAAACAATGGTTCAATTATGGTTGTCATGAAATCGCTAGGTACTTTTTTTTCAAAAATTTTATGCATAATCTTCAGTAACTTGTTTCTAACCTCAGAGCCATCATATTTAAGAAAATTATTAACCACGCTGTCAGCATCTGGGGCCTTATACTTTTAAATCCTTCTAGTACTGTCGCTAATTCTTCCTAAAAAAGAATCTCCTTCTAATCCTAGCTGCCAGAAAATTTTTCATTTTCTTCTGTTTCTTTTCCTTCAACTATATCTCGGTTTAGCACATTCTCAAAATGTTCTGCCCATCTCTCTTTAACTCCCTTCTTATCACTAATTGTGGTTCCGTTCCTATCTTTAACTGGAACAAGTTCGGACTGACTACTCCCTCTCAATTTATTAACATACCAGTACAACGTTTTACTATTATGGCGTCTAGCTGCATCTTCCAGATCCTCGGCAATTTTATCCATGGCCCCCACTTCACTCCTCCTTCGTTCATGTTTTAGTGGTTTTTCCATTTTTTTACATAACTTTTGATTTTATGTGATCTATCACTCAGATAATTCTTGTACAAGCCCCTTATCCTCTCTAGTAAACATAAAGCCTTTTCACTCATATTCGTAGCTGCAGTCCTAACTTTCCTAAACCAGACACCATCAGTAACTTTAAAAATTGTTATTCTAAAATTATTCTAATCATCTTCCATATTGTCAAATTTTAAACTCTGAAGTTTAGTATTCAACTGTTCCTGGAAAGTTTCTCTCAAGTTCTCATCTTGAAGTCTACCAGCATCTTAACTTCTCGAGAGGTAACCCTACCGAAATATCAGCTTTAAATTAACCCTAGACACTGCTAGATGGTGATCTTCTGCATTTTCCAACCATCTTTTACATTGTCTCCAGTTTAGCATTCAACTGCTCCTGGAAAGTTTATCTCAAATTTCCATCCTGGATTCTACAAACATCATAATTTCCCGAGAAGTAGTTACCTTTCCGAAATATCTGCTTTAAATTATCTCTACCGTCTCAGAAATTAATTATATTGCTTATCCATTCTTTTAATTATATAAAATATTCTATATTTTAGGGGAATGCAGCTGTTCGGACAATATAGGCAGTATATCTTTTTTTTTTTTGCTACTAACATAAATGTGAAATATTTTACTGACAGTAAAAACAGTGAAATATCATTTTAATATAAGTAGAAGAAATTTTAGATATGGTTAGTCCATTTAATTTAAGTAAATAATAAACTAAATAAAAAAACAGCATATAATTACTTAAAGGTTAAAGATATTCAACAACTTTTGGCTATTCGACAGTGAAAATTGATATTTTTCTATTGATATCCACTAGATGTTTTCTTTTGCTTTGTCTGTTAGATTTTACTTTTTTTAAGCTGCTCATACTAATTTTAAGTTTACTATAGACTGTGCAAATATTAGAAGTAGCTGGCCTGAACGCGGTGAAATATCGTTTCATGATCTGACAGTTTATCAAGGATCAAATGCAGAAGCAACATTGAAGAATATCACCCTTCAGATTAAACCAGGGGAAAAGGTGAGTTTAAAATTCAGGCTCTTATTTTTGAAATACAGCGAATTATAAGAAGCAGTAACAAGTGAAAGTACAAATATTATGCCTTTTGTAAGTATAAGAGGTGTGGTATAAAAGTAAAGAGAGTGTTGATTCTCCAAGTGACCCTGATCTTGTAATCCTGTGGCGTTGTCCTTGAGAGAGCACATTTATCAGAACCCTCCCATAGCTCAGTTGGTGTTTCTACTCCTTCCATTATATACATAATTTCTTAGACTGTGATTAGTGAAGTTGTGTTTTAGTTATGCGTCATGGGAAATTGAAAACTGGAATTTGGAGCAATGTTGTTCCATCAAATTTTGCGTAAAGCTTGGACAATCAGCATGTGTGACGTTTAAATAATGAAAACTGGCCTATGAGGAGCTTTCTTTATCCCAAACTCAAATCTTTCTCTAGAACAAAGCAGTTTTGGAAGGCAGAAGTAAGGTTGAAGGTGAAGAACGTTCAGGGAGGCCTTCACCTTCAAAAACTGACAAAAACACGGAATGTGTGAAAACACTAGTGAGAATAGATCGTAGTTTTACATTACGAATGTTGAGTAAACAATCAAATCTGAACAGATTTACCGTTCCTCAAATTTCTGGTGAAAACTTGCAATGCGGCAAATCTTTGCCAAAATATCATAAAAACTCTTTTGACAACTAAATTGAGCAGAAGGATAAGTGAAAAGATAAACGTCGTGATCTTCTATATAGAATCAAACAGTTCGTGGTAACGAACTGTAGTAAGGAGCGACCCGGCTCAACAGTAACCAAAACTCTAAAGAATTGAATTTTGATATCAATAGCTACATCAAAAGAATTGCATTTTAATGCTGATTTTAAATATATAAGTTTCATCAAGTTTAGTCCTACCCATCAAAAGTTACGAGCCTGAGAAAATTTGCCTTATTTATGAAAATAGGGGGAAACACCCCCTAAAAGTCGTAGGATCTTAACAAAAATGACACCATCAGATTCAGCGTATCAGAGAACCCTACTGTAGAAGTTTCAAGCTCCTATCTACAAAAATGTGGAATTTTGTATTTTTTGCCAGAAGACAAATCACGGGTGCGTGTTTATTTGTTTGTTTTTTTTGTTTTTTTTTTCCCCAGGGGTCATCGTATCGACCAAGTGGTCCTAGAATGTCGCAAGAGGGCTCATTCTAACGGAAATGAAAAGTTCTAGTGCCCTTTTTAAGTGACCAAAAAATTTGGAGGGCATCTAGGCCCCCTCCCACGCTCATTTTTTTCCCAAAGTCAACGGATCAAAATTTTGAGATAGCCATTTTGTTCAGCATAGTCGAAAACCATAATAACTATGTCTTTGGGGATGACTTACTCCCCCACAATCCCTGGGAGAGGGGCTGCAAGTTACAAACTTTGACCAGTGTTTACATATAGTAATGGTTATTGGGAAGTGTACAGACGTTTTCAGGGGGATTTTATTTTATTTGGGGGTGGGGCTGAGGAGAGGGGGCTATGTTGGAGGATCTTTCCTTGGAGGAATCTGTCATGGGGGAAGAAAAATTCAATGAAAAGGGCGCAGGATTCTCTAGCATTACTATAAGAAAACAATGAAAAATAAACATGAAAACGTTTTTTCAAATGAAAGGAAGAAGTAGCATTGAAACTTAAAACGAACAGAGATTATTACGCATATGAGGGGTTCTAAAAATACTTTAGCATAAAGAGCGAGGTATTTAGGAGGAGATAAATACCTTGCTCTTTATGCTAAAGTATTTTTATTAATTTCAACTATTTATTCTACGGCCTTTCTGATTCAGGGGTCATTCTTAAAGAATTGGGACAAAACTTACGATTTAGTGTAAAGAGCGAGGTATTAACGAGGGTACAAACCCCCTCGTATACATAATAAAAATATAAGGTTATGAAAGTTTGTTACGTAAGTTAATTCTTAAGTTACGCATATTTTTTACTAATAAAAACGTTCGTTAAAATTAAAAGTTCTAGTTGCCTTTTTAAGTAACCGAAAAATTACAGGGCAACTAGGCCTCCTTCCTCACCCCTTATTTCTCAAAATCATCTGATCAAAACTAAGAGAAAGCCATTTAGCCAAAAAAGGAATTAATATGCAAATTTCATTTTAATAATTTATGTGCGGAGAGCCAAAACCAAACATGCATTAATTCAAAAACGTTCAGAAATTAAATAAAAAAAAACTAATTTTTTTAGCTGAAAGTAAGGAGCGACATTAAAACTTAAAACGAACAGAAATTACTCCGTATATGAAATGGGTTGTCCCCTCCACAATCCCTCGCTCTTTACGCTAAAGTTTGACTTTTTGCCACAATTCTACTTTTTAAAACAATTAAAAGCTTTAGCGTAAAGAGCGAGGGATTGTGGAGGGGACAACCCATTTCATATACGGAGTAATTTCTGTTCGTTTTAAGTTTTAATGTCGCTCCTTACTTTCAGCTAAAAAAATTAGTTTTTTTTTATTTAATCGCTAATAGACACGATTATTTTGGTCGGGTGGTCACAAGTGATGAAACACTAATTTTTCAATACGATCTGGAAACCAACAAGTGAAGTGAGGGGTCACAACCTCAAAATATTTTTCGACCAAAGGAGGCTCGGATGAGTAAGTCAAAGGTTAAATCAGTGCTGATTTGTTTTTCTTTGACAGAAGGAGAATTTTCCAAAAACAATTTGCTTCTCCAGGAAGAACTGATTTAATTCCTTTTTTATAAACCCGTCAGAAACCTTGACGGTTGACCTTGAGGAGGTCAGAAAAACGGTCATTCGTAAAACCAGAAATTGCAGAAAAATAGTTGTTCATCATGACAACGCTCCATATCGTATTGACCTCTTCATAAGATAACTTTTTACCTCAAAAAACATTCCTGTGATTTCCCATCTTCCTGTTCTCCTGATTCAGTCCATCTGACTTCTTCTGATTTTCTAAACTGAAAAATGTCCATTACCCAACATTCTAAAAAAAGCCTGAATTCGCTAATTACTGCAATAAATGCATATATTGTGGCCAAATGTAGTCCAGTGTGTATATTGTATACTCCAAGTAATGTTCAGTGTATGTTTTGTTCGTAGTGTTGTTTAAATATCACAAGGAAACTAAACTAAATATGCTGTATCTACAAATTTTAATGCTTTTAATATTTTTTTTTTCGGCACTTTTAGCCCTATTCTTAGTGATGCATGTGGAAATGGGATAGATGCGAAATGTTAGCTATAGAATGGAAAAGAAAACTATTCAGTAAAAGGAGGTGGCAGAAAAATGAAATATATGTAATCGTTGAGTCTTGTTACGAAACAAGCTGAGAGGGAAGACTAAATTAAAGCTGAAAAACTAGGTTTGGGTTTAATTCATGGAAAATACCGACTTTTTGAAATTATGCTATCAAAGTAATAATACTCCATGCTCGTAAGAAGTGGAAGAGACTCAAATTTTCAAAATACGATCATATCGTATTTTGAGCAAAGAAAATTATTTGATTAGCGGTAGTTAAAGGTATTTGGTTTTATTATTTGATAATGTCAAGAATTGTTACTTAAATTCTGTAACAAAAGGCTATGAAAAGATTGAAAATGATAGTTCTACTTTTTATGGCTGTTAAGTAAAGATTTCCCAGATTTCTTGGACTAAAACTAATTTCCCAAAATTGTCTTAGAACAAGGCTAACTAAATTTAACTGCTGACTTTACAAGTGTCTGCAGAAAAACTCCTATTTGACAGAAAAATTATGGGGGGATTGCTTAAGGCTTAAGAAGGGTGAAAGAAAGGCTTCTTTTTCCCTGCCAAATATTAAAAAAAAATTCTTCTTTTTGGTTTTCCAGAACTCACCTGGTAAAGACAAAAAAAAAAGAAAAAGAAAAATTTAGAACTAAAAGTAACAACCAAGTTAAATTGAAATTTATTTTCGTGCTTAACATACCTTCGGAACCAACTATGACGAGATACATTTGTTACCTTAGGTCTAATCGAAGTTTAAATTATTTTGATATTTACTTTTGTACCTTATCACTCACTGACTAAAAATATATTGGACCACCAGATAACCCACTCTTGGGAGAACCAGATGTGAAATACCTTCTGCTGGGCCAACTGTGAAACCCAGGGGTGTTTGGATCACCTTTCTGTTTTAATCCCTGATTTCGTTTCTAGCAGAAAATTACAAGGTAACTATGACTATTATTTGGCTTCTGTGTTTAATTCCTCACTAATATGCATTATCTTGCAGATTGGCATCTGTGGGAGAACTGGCTCTGGTAAAACAACTCTACTCTTAAGTATTTTGAATATGGTAACAGAAATGGAAGGAACAATTTTTATCGATAATATAGATATCCAAAGGATATCAACAAATGTCCTTCGACGAAATATATGCTTGGCTGAACAAGAGCTATTCTTCGTTCTGCCAACATTGAGGTAATGAATATCTATCTATCTATCTATAAAAAAACAAGTTGTTTGTTTGTGTGTCTGTCTGTCGACTGACGTCATGTTTGTGTGTCGACTGACGTCATGTTTGTTGACTGAAGTCATTATAAGGATTGAACTGTATGTCGTCATGAAGTTGTTTGTCGACTGACGTCATGTTTGTCGACTGACGAAATTACAGACCGGGACACAAATGACGACCAGGACACTCAAAGAGAAATTACAGACTGGGACACCGGGACACAAATAACGACCGGAACACAGGGAATATAAATGACGACCGGGACACAGGGACACAACTACTACGGGGACGCCGGGGGGCACAGGGGGATATATAAATGACGACCGGGACACAGGGAATGTTAAGAGTCGGTAAACCTGACAATCTATTTATATGCACAAACAATGAGACAGCGAAGAATGTTGTATATTCCCAAGTTTTACGTAGTTAAAAACATAAATATATCTATCTATGTTCACAGGTGGGACACAGGGACAAAACTACAATGGCGCGTAACGACTTACGCGCGCGGGGGGGCTTGGGCGGCGCGAAGGGGGATATATAAATGACGACCGGAACACAGGGAATGTTAAGAGTCGGTATAAGAGTCGGTAAACCTGACAATATATTTATATGCACAGACAATGAGACAGCGAAGAATGTTGTATATTCGCAAGTTCTACGTAGTTAAAAACGTATATATATATATATATATATATATATATATATATACTAGCTGTTGGGGTGGCGCTTCGCGCCACCCCAACACCTAGTTGGTGGGGGCGCTTCGCGCCCCCCCCAAGCCCCCCCGCGCGCGTAAGTCGTTACGCGCCATAATAGTTACGCGCCATTGTAGTTGTGTCCCTATGTCCCACCTGTGAATATAGATATATATATATATATATGGTTTTAACTACGTAAAACTTGCGAATATACAACATTCTTTGCTGTCCCATTGTCTTTGCATATAAATAGATTGTCAGGTTTACCGACTCTTGAACATGCAACATATAATGGTCCATGGGAAAACAATCTGTATTCAGATCTATACCTCATGATTCTAATGATTGCCCTTGAGCTTTGTTGATGGTGATTGCTAATCGACCATTCCCTGTCCCGGTGTCCCGGTCGTCATTTACATCCCCCTGTTTCCCCCGGTGTCCCCGTTGTAGTTGTGTCCCTGTGTCCCGGTCGTCATTTATATTCCCTGTGTCCCGGGTCCCGGTCATCATTTGTATCCCGGTGTCCCGGTCTGTATATACATTCGTTTTTTAGTTTTGTTTTTCTCCTTTATTTTTTTCCTTTTTTTTTCTTTTTTAGCTTATTTAGATTTTTAGATTTTTTAGTTTTTTTTATTAGTTTTTAGTTTTTATTTCTTTTTAGTTTTTTTGTCCCGGTCGTTATTTATATTCCCTGTGTCCCGGTCGTCATTTGTATCCCGGTGTACCGGTCTGTATATACATTCGTTTTTTAGTTTTGTTTTTCTCCTTTATTTTTTTCCTTTTTTTTTCTTTTTTAGTTTATTTAGATTTTTAGATTTTTTAGTTTTTTTATTAGTTTTTAGTTTTTTTTTCTTTTTAGTTTTTTTGTAGTTTTTACCTTCTTTTTAGTTTTGTTAATTTTTTTTTTTACTTGTGTCCTGGTCGTCATTTATACTCCCTGTGTCCCGGTGCTTTGTTGATTGCTAATCGAACATTCCTTTTGTCCTGGTCGCTTTCTCTTTGAGTGTCGTCATTTATTTTTTTCTTTTTTAGTTCTTTTAGTTTTTACCTTTTTTAGTTTTTTTTTAGTTTTTAGTTTTTTTAGTTTTTTACCTTTTTTTAGTTTTTTTAGTTTTTTTAGTTTTTTAGCTTTTTTATTTTTTTTATTAGTTTTTAGTTTTTTTGTAGTTTTTGCCTTTTTTTTAGTTTTTTTAGTTTTTTAGCTTTTTTATTAGTTTTTAGTTTTTTTTGTAGTTTTTGCCTTTTTTTAGTTTTTTTAGTTTTTTAGCTTTTTTATTTTTTTTATTAGTTTTTAGTTTTTTTTGTAGTTTTTGCCTTTTTTTAGTTTTTTCAGTTTTGACGTCACCTGATCCAGTTTTTTCAGGTGACGTCACCTGATCCACGATCCACAGATCCACAGACAACTTATTTTTATATATATAGATATACTCCCTGTGTCCCGGTGCTTTGTTGATTGCTAATCGAACATTCCTTTTGTCCTGGTCGCTTTCTCTTTGAGTGTCGTCATTTATTAGTTTTTTCCTTTTTTTTTTAGTTTTTTATTGGTTTTTACCTTTATTTTAGCTTATTTTTCAGTTTTTTCCTTTTTTTTAGTTTTTTTTTATTTTTTATTTTTTTTAGTTTTTTACCTTTTTTTAGTTTTTTTAGTTTTTTTAGTTTTTTAGCTTTTTTACTTTTTTTATTAGTTTTTAGTTTTTTTTTGTAGTTTTTGCCTTTTTTTAGTTTTTTCAGTTTTTTTTTTAGTTTTTTATTGGTTTTTACCTTTATAGTTTTTTTAGTTTTTTAGCTTTTTTATTTTTTTTATTAGTTTTTAGTTTTTTTTGTTGTTTTTGCCTTTTTTTAGTTTTTTCAGTTTTGACGTCACCTAATCCAGTTTTTTCAGGTGACGTCACCTGACACATCCATCCATCCATCCATCCACAGACAACTTATTTTTATATATATAGATATATATATATATCTATCTATATTCACAGGTGGGACACAGGGACACAACTACAATGGCGCGTAACTAATATGGCGCTTAACGACTTACGCGGGGGGGGGGGGGGGGTGAAGCGCCCCCACCAACTAGATGGTGGGGGGCGCGAAGCGCCACCCCTACAGCTAGTATAATAATAATAATAATAATAATACTTTATTTCTTACCCACTTACAAAGGGAAAAAGTGGAGTACAAGGAGAAAAACAAAGAACTACAAATAATACAAAAAAGCACAAAAACAAATAACACAAATATTAGAAAAAAAAATATAGCAATTTAGCAAAAGAGGCGGATAAGATGATTGTTAGGACCAAGACAGATTTGAATTTATGATTTATTCAAAGTTAAAAAAAAATATAAGTGCCACCCTAGCCAACTTGCGGTGAACTACAGTGTGATAGAACAATAATTGTTTGTTGTAGTTCCTGTAAATGATCCCAGATAGTACCCAGATTGTTAGCTTCGAGAGTAGCTTTTTAGAAATTAAATAAAAATTCAAAAGCTGGGAATTAAAATATGTTAGACAGGTACTTACATTTAAAGATACTTTTCCGGGAAATGTATGATTATCTATCTATTTATGTATGTATTATACTTATTCATTGTATTTATTATTAACATCCTTAAGGAATTGTTATTTATATGACATTCGACTCATTTTCATTATTTTATTCTAGTCATCTTGATTGTCTTAGTGATTGTTAAGGCTTAGATCTGTTTCAGGGCTTATGGTTGGGGTTGGTGTGCCTGCAACTGAACAAAAGGGTGTCGGATCGAAAGGAACTGTAGTTTTAAAAATCAAAATAGCCTAAAACCTCAATCAAGATGATTACAGTCATCTATCTTGACCAACAAGGAACATCCTTTTTTGCATGGAAAGTTATGGTCTATCCTTTTCTACACTTATTATTTCCTTTTTCTTTTTTTTTTACTACTAGGGAGGCAATGAAATCTAACATAGAGATGTTTAAGGGCTCATTTGAATCAGAATTTCTTTATATACATACTTGTTGTAAGTAACAACAGATGGCATAAGAAAAGCGTAATTTTAATAAAAACGGCATTTTCATATTCACTCGATCACTCGAATGGTGTGATATATGCTAGTTACTTTAAAGAGTGGTTTGGGTAAAGGTGGTCACAACATACTTCTTTTTTACAATTCCTTCCTAAGAATTAAGAAAAGATTAGGCTTTTCCTGTGTGTGATATTTTTTTTTTCAAAGGCAGTGCAGTAGCAATCCTTAGACTAAGAGCAATAATGATTTAAGCGTAATTTTTCTATTCCTTGGGTCAATCCGTATGGAAGTATTAGTTTTGGAAGTAGTGGCTCATTCAATTGGACACTATAAGTTCTAGTGTCGTTTTTAAGAGTCAATAGTGATTAAGAGGTGAACAGTCCCCCTTACCCTTTTTAGTTCCCCCCCCCCAAGCAAATCAAAGCAATATTGTCAGATAGCCACTTTTTTTAGAACTGTAGAAAGGGGCAATAGCCTATACCTCTGGGGATGACATGACCCCCACAGTCCCGGGAGCAAGGGAAGTAAGTTATACCACCTGGCTTGTGTGTACATTTAGGTTTTGTTGTTGGAAAAGGATATGTTTTTTTTTGGTCTCCAAAAAGGCCAAAGGTATCAAGAAGAAAATCTTAGGTACTGTCGAGGGGATGTTTAACTAAATTTACACTATCTACACTAAATCTACACACTATTTGTTTGTAGGTTGTTAATAGGGTGTATCAGCAATATCTTAGAGACAGCTTAAGGTATTAATTTGAAACTTTAAGACCATGATGAAGGGGATGTTGAACTAATTGTTGTTGCAGCGACAGCTGCAACCTAATAATGAATGCTCCATGGCCAATAGGAACCCAAAATTTAGAAATGTTTAGTAGAAAACCGTCATTTGTTGCTGATTTACGAGTGGCTACTATTAATTTGGATTGTGTTGATGATAAAAGTTTGTTGTAAAAACAGATGTGTGAAAATTTCTAAAGATAACCAGAAAACTCCTGTTAAATGGTTATGAACCCAAATGAAGATTACACCATCTGAATCATCATAGCCATAAATTCAATTAGCAGAGTTAAAATCCCCCAGCTTGAACAACAAGGAAAATCGCTTTTACAGCCCTTTGGGATGCAGAGTTGTGTCATTCCCCCCCCCTTTTTTCCATTCCTGTCGAAGACTGGCTCCGAAAGCAGTTACCAAAGATCCTACTTTAGTTTTCCGTGGAATTACCGAAAAGAAGCCATTCATGTGGAAGAGCGGCTCCGGAAGAGGCTGGCAAAGGTCTGACTTTAGTTTTCCGAGGAACTACCGAGTAGAAGCCACGCCTATCACAGAGCGACTCCGAAAGAAGCTACCAAAGAACCAACTTTATTTCTCCGAGTGTCCATTGATTTGAATTAGAATCGAATAGTTGTGGGTCTCATGCCATGGCTAAATGTAGAAAAAGCCAAGACAGATAGGCCCATTGAGTGAGAGGCAAATCTGGCATTAACCCCCTTATTAGGATTGTATAAAAATGATACAAAGAGAAGCCAGTCCTGTTGAAATTCCTGTCGAAGAGTGGCTCAGAAAGAAGCTATCAAAGAACTAAATTTCGTTTTTCCGAGGAATTACCAAAAAGAAGCCATTCCTGTCAAAGAATGGCTCCAAAAGAAGCTACCAAGGAAACGACTCTTCTTGCGAGGAACTACCAAAGAGAAGTCATTCCTGTCCAAGAGTGGCTCCGGAAGAGGTTGCCAAAGAACTGACCTTATTTCTCCAAGAATCCACTGACTTTGATTTAAAATCGAATAGTTGTAAGCATCAACCCATGGCTAATTGTAAAAAAGCCGAGACAGATAGTCCGATTGACTGAAAGGCGAGTTTGTCATTAATCCCCTTGTTAGGACTGTATAAAAATGGTGCCAAAGAGAAGCCAGTCCTGTTTCAATTCCTGTCAAAGAGTGGCTCCGACAGATGCTATCAAAGAACTAATTTTAGTTTTCTAAGGAATTACCGAAAAGAAGCCATTCCTGTCGAAGACTGGCTCTAAAAGGAGCTACCAAGGAAGCGACTTTAGTTTTGCGAGGAACTACCAAAGAGAAGCTATTCTGATCGAAGAGTGGCTCCGGAAGAGGCTGCCAAAGAACTGGCTTTATTTATCCAAGTGTCCACTGATTTTGAATTAGAATCGAATAGTTTTGGGCATCAACCCATGGCTAATTGTAAGAAAAAGCCAAGACAGATAGTCGAGTGATAGACAAATCTGTCATTAACCCCCTTATTAGGATTATATAAAAATGGTACCGATGAGATGCCAGTCCTGTTGAAATTCCTGTCAAAGAGTGGCTCCGAATAAAGTTATCAAAGAACTAACTTTAGTTTTCCGAGGAATTACCGAAAAGAAGCCATTCCTGTCGATTATTAGGATTGTGTAAAAATGATACCTAACAAAAGCCAGTTATGTTGAAATTCCCGTCGAAGAGTGGCTCCGAAAGAAGGTATCAAAGAACTAACTTTCGTTTTCCGAAGAATTACCGAAGAGAAGCCATTCCTGTCGAAGAGCGGGTCCGAAAGAAGCTACCAAAGAACCGACTTTAGTTTTGCGAGGAACTAATGAAGAGAAGGTATTACTGTCGAAGAGCGGCTCCGAAAAAAACTACCAAAGAACTAGCTTTGGTTTTCCGAAGAATTACAGAAGAGAAGCTATTCTCGCCGAAGAGCGGCTCCGAAAGAAGCAACCAAGGAACCAACTTAGTTTTCCAAGGAATTACCATGGAGACGCCATTCCTCTTGAAGAATGGCTCCAAAAGAAGCTACCAAAAACTGACTTTAGTTTTTAGAGGAATTACTGAACAGAAGCCATTCATGTCGAAGAGCGGTTCCGAAAGAAGCTACTAAAGAACCGACTTTAGTTTTACCACTTAATTCAAACCAGATTAGATACCCTAGGCTTCAATGTGGGTCGGGAGTTATAAAACATTGAAAGGTGTTCTGTATTTTGTTTTTTTATGCTCCTTTATTATACACTTATAATATTCAGTTTAACGTTTCTAGTTGTGAGTTTTACGTTTTTACGTAAGATTTTTTGTTTGACATCATTTGTTTCTTTTATTTTTTTTTCTTTTTAAAACCGTTTTCCTGTTTCTTGACACAATTTCCCAACTAAAGTCTAAGGAAAATTTGACTCGAATAACTATATTTTTATAGCTTTCATACCTAAAAGCTTGCAATTTTTGTGTGTGGAAAAATGTTCTAAATCGTTTGTCTTTAAACCACAGATTTTCTGGGAATGTAATATGAAGTGGGATATTTCAATTATATAACTGGTATTTAAACATTTATTTTTGCCGAATATTCACCAACAAGCTTGGTTCTATTAATAATGTCTCAAGATTTTAATTTTTCTGCCTTTCTTAAGGAAATAACCAATGAAACTTATTTTATGAAAACTATTCTAGGGAATTTTTAGACCCTGAAAAAAGCTTATCTGATGATGAAATGTTTTCCACCTTGGAGCTTGTTTGGATGAAAGAAAGTGTTCATCGCCACCCTAAAGGGTTAGGTAAGTAATTACTTTTGATCTCAGCAACAGTAATTCAAAAGGTGTTATATAATGTTTTATGATTTGGCACTGGCTATGCAGGGAGTAGGGTCTGATTTTTTTTAGAGTTATGGTTGTTAAACTTCAAGACTAGATGGGTTGGGCGTACAAAATGAATCTGTAAAAAAAATAAAACTGCAACAAAAATAACTAAATGGAAAACGGAAACTAAACACAAACTGAGAACAAAAAGAGCAACCGTAGGTCTTGGACAGGAAGCCAAGAAAAACGAAGTAACATAACGGCAATTAACCATTTGCAAATAAAATAAAACTAAAGAATTTTTCTGTTTACTTAAATTACAATGCCAATCCTTAAAAATGTTGCAAATAATACCCATTATTTTTCATACTTGAATTTTGAACATTTTTATTCCAAGGAATTACAAACAGAAAAATATTTCAGGGGCAATGGCTGGAACAAAATTGTTTTGGTTAAATAAAATTGATCTATTTTTGACAAATAAAAGCGTTAAGATGAACTAACCAGCAATAAAAGAAAAAGAGGAAAATGACATGAACAAGTAAAGGAAACTGGTCTAAAGTATTTAGATTTTGTAAAAGAAAAATATATTAAGGAAATTTCACCTACATGATAATTATTCACAAGTATGCAAACAAATATTCACGGTATGTTCTTTTTGTCACGGTATTCCTGCTCTTATTTTACATTTCATTCTTTTATTTATTAATTAACCCCAATGCCTGGTGGACGACAGGAATTCCTGAAAAATTCTTTTGTGCAAGTCGGAAAAACCATTTTATAATCAATAAAATCAATATCACTATTAACGTAATAATAAAATAAGCTAGTACCATACATCTAGATATTTATATAGTGACTCCCTCCCCCCCAAACAGTAATTTTTTTGCAGCACGACAAACAGCGTAAACTAACCGAAGCTACGTATAAAATTTGTGAAAATTTTAATAAAGCCGACTAAGACTTTCAAGGCAGAGAGTAGCCTCATGTTTATGACGGCATGTTTATGAGGATATGTTTCATGACGTCATGTTATTGTGACTGAGACCACTTAAAAATATTAAAATTCTATCGAAAAAGACCCATTTCTTGATAAATTAGGGTAGAGGATTTGATTTTGGTTTTTTTGTGACTTTTAAGAAATTATCTATATTATTTAATTTGAAGTGTTAGGTAATTTCATTGCTTAATGGTTGTTCTTTGCGTTTAATGGGTAAAGAAGAAGGTAGTCAACTTTATTCCATGAATTAGAAAAGCAAAGTTTTCAAATCAGGACTTTAAGTCGGCCACTTAATTCCACCCCATGAATCTTAACGTGTCCAACGAAAACATTTATTCATCCATTGACGAACAATGGTTGCAAAATATGGAGGAACTTCACATTTTGTAAAGAACAAGTCTCCAACATAATTCTATGTGCTAAAATCTCTCCATATTTCATTGATCAGCCTAGTAAAGACCCATTCACCATGATATTCTGCTAATACTGAGATTCAACTAGTGTTAATTTGAGCTTACCAGGTTTTTACGGAAATATCTGATTTGCTGAGAAATTCTATAGAAATTTTGAATGGCTCAAATTAGTGCTAGCTAAGCCGAGCTAGCTAGCACTAGCACTAGAAATTTTGAATGGCTCAAATTAGAAATTTTGAAAAACTTGAAAATTTTGAAGAAACTAGATATAGAAATTTTGAATGGCTCAAATTAGTGCTAGAGCTAGCTAGCTAGCTAGCTAGCTAGCTAGCTAGCTAGCTAGCTAGCTATCATTAGAGCTAGCTAGCTAGCTAATATCGGTTGATGGAGTATCAGTGAGGCTTGAGAAGCTACCGATGAATGCTTATGATTATATCAAATTTCAACTGTAACTTCATATTTCATGTTTCCTTTACTTTCATTTTTAAAAATGATAATTCATAATTGCAAGAAAAGATTTTTAAAATAGCGACTGAGTTTTTAATCACCTTGTATTTCTTATGAATTTAAAATTGGCTACCAGCTTCTAGTTTCTTTTCGTCGTGTATTGTATATTTTCTTTTGAATTTTTTTTAATTGGCTACTAAGCTCTAGTTTCATGTTGTATTGTGAGTTTTCATTGATCATGCATTCGGCCATCATCAATTACATCGATTCCTCATCTTTTAGTAAATTCCTGTATCAGCTTCAAATGACCATTCGTCCTCATTGACAGTTTCGTTTTTTGTTTTTTATATTTCTATAAGAAATTTTTTTACTATGGACAAGTGTTTGCTCTTTACTAGATTGTCTCTAAAGGAGCAACCATGATGTTCTTTATGACAAAATTCGGATTAGTTTATTATTTGGCAATATTTGACTTATTTTATTGGCAATTTGGTCGATAGCTCTTGAAAATGTCAGACTAAAGTGTTTTCTAGGCATTGAATAGTTAAACATGCTTATTTTCAAAAAAGCAATTTTGACATTTAGAGGCGGGACACGTGTATGTTCTTTATGATAACACTCTTATTGTTAAAATCAGTATCACAGAGTTCTCAAAGAAAGGTTCTTCTGCATAAGAAAGCAAATGTTTCTATTAGAAGTTGTATTACAACATTCTGTATCTTTGTAAATGACAATTGTTGAGGAACTAGCTCTTTAGGAATGCCGTAAAACCGCTGGTCTCTCCGTAGGGCTTTTCGTTCTGCTGAATCAAACGCCTTTTCGAAGTCTACTAAAACTGTGTACAAGTGTTGTTTCTATCAATTAAATTCCATCGGCATCATGTGTAGGGTGAAGATAAGGATCGTTCCGGTTGAAACCTACGCTATTGTTGACCTTGGTGAAGGTCGTGGGCAGTTAGGAGTCTTCCTATTATTGTAGTTAAGAAAGACCTTTTTTCATTATGGGTTTTTCAGGCAAAGTCGGCCGTGTAAAAACAGCTTTTAAATCGTCAAAAACAAACTTTTCCGAAAAAGTCACTTCGAATGCGCCCGATTTATCTTTTAGAGCCTTAAAAGTTCTAATGAAGACTGAGGCTGCCTGAAAAAGTAAACGGGCGACTTTGCCTGAAAAAACCATACTGTAGACACGGACTAAAGCTTCTCTGGGAAGGAGTGAAGATTATTGTCTCTCTAAAAGTAGCGCTGTTAACGAGGCAGTGCTGTCCAAAAATACTTAAATAATTTTTTAAGTGAAATATTGTTTCAGTGAGCTAGAACTTTAATTCTTAATTCACGATTGACAACCTATTACAATTGACATTTAATAGCTCAGAAACTGAAATCCAAAAGAAACTTCGACCTTTAACTTCAGGCCTAACGTTTCTTTCATAGTTTTAGGTTTTAAGCTTACTTTCATAGTAAATGTGGTGTCACTTTGTTCTTGTGTGTTTTTGTCGTAATTTTGCCGTTTGAAGGAAATTGCAAAAGAAAGTTTTCTATGATCAGTTTTGGGTACTCGCTTGACTGACCGTCTATCAAACAACAGGCTGAAATCCAGAAGAAAAGCTTACTTTCAAAGAAAGTGTTGGTGTCACTTTGTTCTTGTTTGTTTTGGTTGTAATTTTGCCTTTTAAAGATCTTTGTGGATTCAAAGGAAATTACAGAAAAAAACTAACCCTCCGGTTAGTTTTGTGTACCCACTTGACTGACCATCTATCAAGCAACAGGCTGTACGACAAATCTGGATCTGTCCCTCTTTTTACGGCTACAATGAGAAAAAGGCTGAGGTCGCTAGGACACGTTTTGGGAATGAAAGATAACATATTGTGAAAGATCGTCCTTGACAAGGAAGGACTGAAAGGAAATCGGAACTTCTTGGGAGGGTGTAAAGAGGAAGGCTTTAGATAGGTTGGGATGGAGGAAGAGCCTGTGCATTAATGTTGGCCAGAGGCGGTTTGTGCTGTAGGGAGTTGCTAGTAGCAGTAGTAGTAGAAGCTTCTTATAGGGCTTTTCTTCAATATTCTTATTTAATAAAGATGCAATAAAAGTATGTTCTTCAAACTCTGGAGGAGGAATTCTATTGTTTTAGAATTTTTTTTTGTGAAATTATGAAAAAAACATTTCTTTTTTTTTAATTATACTTCTCCACAGTGCGTTTTTGTCTTGTACAAAGATGTATAATGAGTTATTATTATAGTTATTTCAGTAGAAACATTCAGAAACAAAATCCAGCCCACAGTAACCGAAAATTTTTAAGTGTTTTTGATAATTATTAAGAGCTCTATCAAACAGGATTAGACGGAACAGTTTTTTTTATGCCGTAGTAGAGACTCTTATCAGTCCTTTATACTTTTTGCCTCACCCTGTAATAAAAGGCTCACCCTGTAAGGCTGTATAAAACAGAATAGAATGTTTACAAAATTCTAAAAAACAGCCCCTGCTACATTTTGTCATCTTTAGTTCTATTCAATATCTTCAAAAAATAAACAATATTCATAATTTGAACACATAATAGAAAAGAATCATCTAGTTTTTTCTGCAAAAAAAGAAAATAACAATTAATAGTGATATTTCCAAGTAAGCAACACTTTTAAAAAGTGTTTGCCATTTTTCCAGTATCTCGACACCAAGCATTAAAATACGAAAATAAAGTCAAAGCCACACAGAAGAATCTCTAAGCATCTGTTTTGAAATTTGGAATTCTGCTTAAAACTTTTGCTTTTATATAAAGATCAAACTTTTTAATTTTTCGTTCTATTTGTAAGTTTTTTTTAACCATTAATAGCACATATAGTTAGCTAGCTGTTCTGTTTCCTTGAGCTGAAAGGAAATTGTTAGCAGCAATTGGGACGGCAAAATTAGATCTTAAAGAAGCCATGCTTAGGACCTCTTGCTTCCTCCTTGGAATTCCAGAACTTACTTGGTACTCCTCCAGAAGCTCTAAAACTTGGATAGTAGGACATGCTATTGCAACACTAAATATCAACCCATGTTCTAAAATGATATATCCAGTCTGTGGCCAGTAACAGTGTTTTCACGCACATCCACACACTTTCTTCTAGAGAGCTAACCAATAAGGAAACCAGAGACTAATGTTTGCAATCCTTTCATATTTTTAGTATGATTCGCTCTCTTTAGATTTACCCCCTTCCCCCATAAAAAATCATACGAGCGTGTTTGATAAATAAGTATCAATATTAATTATTTCAGGTATGGACATGGGTTCCAATGAAGCTTCGTTCTCCATTGGTCAACTTCAATTGCTTTCAATAGCGAGGGTATTGCTTTCGAAATGCAAAATTATAATTCTTGACGAAGTGACTAGTTCGTTAGATATTGATTGTGAAGTCCATATTTTGAACATACTTAAAGAGAAGCTAAAAGATAAAACTGTTATTATGGTTGCGGTAAGTTAAATTAGATTTTTGTTCGGTGGAGGATGTACTAAATATCATAATTTTTTCCTTAGTTATTTTTCCTTAATCTGTAATTTTTTGTCATTTCTTATTTTTTGTCACTTACAAAACTCTGCAAAATGTCAGAGTTATATATATATATATATATATATATATATATATATATATCTATATATATAAAAATAAGTTGTCTGTCTGTGGATGTGTGGATGGATGTGTGGATGGATGTGTCAGGTGACGTCACCTGAAAAAACTGGATTAGGTGACGTCAAAACTGAAAAAACTAAAAAAAGGCAAAAACTACAAAAAAACTAAAAACTAATAAAAAAAATAAAAAAGCTAAAAAACTAAAAAAACTATAAAGGTAAAAACCAATAAAAAACTAAAAAAAAAACTGAAAAAACTAAAAAAAGGCAAAAACTACAAAAAAAAACTAAAAACTAATAAAAAAGTAAAAAAGCTAAAAAACTAAAAAAACTAAAAAAACTAAAAAAAGGTAAAAAACTAAAAAAAATAAAAAATAAAAAAAAACTAAAAAAAAGGAAAAAACTGAAAAATAAGCTAAAATAAAGGTAAAAACCAATAAAAAACTAAAAAAAAAAAGGAAAAAACTAATAAATGACGACACTCAAAGAGAATGCGACCAGGACAAAAGGAATGTTCGATTAGCAATCAACAAAGCACCGGGACACAGGGAGTATAAATGACGACCAGGACACAAGTAAAAAAAAAAATTAACAAAACTAAAAAGAAGGTAAAAACTACAAAAAAACTAAAAAGAAAAAAAAACTAAAAACTAATAAAAAAACTAAAAAATCTAAAAATCTAAATAAACTAAAAAAGAAAAAAAAAGGAAAAAAATAAAGGAGAAAAACAAAACTAAAAAACGAATGTATATACAGACCGGTACACCGGGATACAAATGACGACCGGGACACAGGGAATATAAATAACGACCGGGACACAGGGACACAACTACAACGGGGACACCGGGGGAAACAGGGGGATATAAATGACGACCGGGACAAAAAAACTAAAAAGAAATAAAAACTAAAAACTAATAAAAAAAACTAAAAAATCTAAAAATCTAAATAAGCTAAAAAAGAAAAAAAAAGGAAAAAAATAAAGGAGAAAAACAAAACTAAAAAACGAATGTATATACAGACCGGGACACCGGGATACAAATGATGACCGGGACCCGGGACACAGGGAATATAAATGACGACCGGGACACAGGGACACAACTACAACGGGGACACCGGGGGAAACAGGGGGATAACCTGACAATCTATTTATATGCAAAGACAATGGGACAGCAAAGAATGTTGTATATTCGCAAGTTTTACGTAGTTAAAACCATATATATATATATATATCTATATTCACAGGTGGGACATAGGGACACAACTACAATGGCGCGTAACTATTATGGCGCGTAACGACTTACGCGCGCGGGGGGGCTTGGGGGGGGCGCGAAGCGCCCCCACCAACTAGGTGTTGGGGTGGCGCGAAGCGCCACCCCAACAGCTAGTATAAAAATATATATATATATATATAAAAATATATATATATATATATATATATATATATATATATATATATATAAAAATATATATATATATATATATATATATATATATATATATATATATATATATATATATATATATATATATATATATATATATATATATATATATTCACAGGTGGGACATAGGGACATTATACACACACACACATATATATATATATATATATATATATATATATATATATATATATATATCTATATATATAAAAATAAGTTGTCTGTCTGTGGATGGATCAGGTGACGTCATGTTTGTTCGCATATGACGTCTGAATTATTTCACACTAATACAAAAGAAGAAAAAAACTAAAAAAGGTAAAAACTACAAAAAAAACTAAAAAGAAAAAAAAACTAAAAAAGCTAAAAAACTAAAAAAAACTAAAAAAAGGTAAAAAACTAAAAACTAAAAAAAACTGAAAAAAATAAAAAAAGGCAAAAACTACAAAAAAAATAAAAAACTAATAAAAAAAACTAAAAAAGCTAAAAAACTAAAAAAACTAAAAAAAACTAAAAAAAAGGTAAAAAACTAAAAAAAACTAAAAATCTATATATATAAAAATAAGTTGTCTGTCTGTGGATGGATCAGGTGACGTCATGTTTGTTCGCATATGACGTCTGAATTATTTCACACTAATACAAAAGAAGAAAAAAACTAAAAAAGGTAAAAACTACAAAAAAAACTAAAAAGAAAAAAAAACTGAAAAAGCTAAAAAACTAAAAAAAACTAAAAAAAGGTAAAAAACTAAAAACTAAAAAAAACTGAAAAAAATAAAAAAAGGCAAAAACTACAAAAAAAATTAAAAACTAATAAAAAAAACTAAAAAAGCTAAAAAACTAAAAAAACTAAAAAAAACTAAAAAAAGGTAAAAAACTA
The DNA here is from genome assembly GCF_032884065.1 of Artemia franciscana. Classification (NCBI taxonomy): domain Eukaryota; kingdom Metazoa; phylum Arthropoda; class Branchiopoda; order Anostraca; family Artemiidae; genus Artemia; species Artemia franciscana. Next base: position 30,341,278 of record NC_088868.1, on the reverse strand, counting down.
AAAAAAACTAAAAACTAAAAAAGAAAAAAACTAAAAAAAAGGAAAAGACTGAAAAATAAAAGAGAAAAAGAAAACCAAAAAAATATGAATAAAAATACAAAAAAATAAAAAAGATAAAAACTACAAAAAAACTAAAAAGAAAAAACGAAAAAAAACTAAAAAAGCTAAAAAAATAAAAGAAGCAAAAATCTAAAGAAGGTAAAAACTACAAAAAAAAAGAAAACAAAATAAAAAAATCTAAAAAAGCTTAAAAACTAAAAAAAAACTAAAAAAAGATAAAAAACTAAAAAAAAAACTAAAAAAGGAAAAAACCATAAAATAAACTAAAAACTAATAAAAAAAAATAAAAAAAGCTAAAAAACTAAAAAAAACTAAAAAAAACTAAAAAAGGTAAAAACTAAAAGAACTAAAAAAGAAAAAAAACTAAAAAAAAAGGAAAAACTGAAAAATAAAGGAGAAAAAGAAAACTAAAAAAATATAAATAAAAATAAAAAAACTAAAAAGATAAAAACTTCAAAAAAAAACTAAAAAGAAAAAAGAAAAAAACTAAAAAACCTAAAAAAAGGTAAAAACCAATAAAAAAAACTAAAAACAAAAAAAGGGAAAAAATTAAAAATTTATTTCATCATAAGTTTTCAACTGACGAAATTACAGACCGGGACATCGGGACACAAATGACGACCGGGACACCGGCACATAGGGAATATGAATGACGACACTCAAAGAGAAAGCGACCGGGACAAAAGGAATGTTCGATTAGCAATCAACAAAGCACCGGGACACAAATGACGACCGGGACACAGGGAGTATAAATGACGACCAGGATATAAGTAAAAAAAACTAAAAAAACTAAAAAAAAGGTAAAAACTACAAAAAAACTAAAAATAAAAAAAAATAAAAACTAATAAAAAAACTAAAAAATCTAAAAATCTAAATAAACTAAAAAAGAAAAAAAATAAAAAAGGAAAAAAATACAGGAGAAAAACAAAACTAAAAAACGAATGTATATACAGACCGGGATACAAATGACGACCGGGACACAGGGAATATAAATGACGACCGGGACACAGGGACACAACTAGAACGGGGACGCCGGGGGGCACAGGGGGATATAAATGACGACCGAGACACCGGGACACATGGAATATAAATGACGCCCGGGACACTCAAAGAGAAATCACAGACTGGGACACCGGGACACAAATGACGACCGGGACACAGGGACAAAACTACAAAGGGGATGCCGGGGGGCACAAGGGGATATATAAATGACGATGGCGACACAGGGAATGGTAGATTAGCAATCACCATCAACAAAGCTCAAGGGCAATCATTAGAATCATGAGGTATAGATCTGAATACGGATTGTTTTCCCATGGACCATTATATGTTGCATTTTCAAGAGTCGGTAAACAATCTATTTATATGCACAGACAATGGGACAGCAAAGAATGTTGTATATTCGCAAGTTTTACGTAGTTAAAAACATATATATATATATATCTATATTCACAGGTGGGACATAGGGACACAACTACAATGGCGCGTAACTAATATGGCGCGTAACGACTTACGCGAGCGGGGGGGCTTGGGGGGGGGCGCGAAGCGCCCCCACCAACTAGGTGTTGGGGTGGCGCGAAGCGCCACCCCAACAGCTAGTATATATATATATATATATATATATATATATATATATATATATATATATATAATATATATATATATATATATATATATATATATATATATATATATATATATATATATATATATATATATATATATGTATAATATTTATACGAATAGGTTATTACCATTATTTCCAGTTCATGTCCTTCTTTCAAATCAACTAAGACTTACTTGAATAATCAATGCAAGCAGGCAATAAATTCCGTACAATCCAGTATCATATTTAAAACTACCCCCATTCCCTCCCATTTAGGCTTAAAGTACATAAAAAAAGTGTAATAATTTAAAACTTTAAAAAATGATACTATCCTGAAAATGTAACAGTTCGGAATAGGGATGAAACCTTTTAATAGACAGTGTAACAAATATATAATTTTTAACTGGATATTTCGGACACATATACAGTGTCCAAAATAGCCTGTTAAAAATTTTATATTTGTTTCACTGTCGATTAAAAGGTTTCATCCCTGTTTTGAACTGTTACATTTTTGTCATGGAAAGGCAGTGTGGTCTTCGAAGTTATCTATGATACTATCCTTTTCACCTGTTTGTTCCCTGTTGTAAATACGTTTGCTACCTTTTGTCAGGTAACTTTCACTACCTGTAGGCATATATTCTTCTTTAAAGAGTTTTGCAGGTACCCTCGAGTCTGAAGCCTTTTTTCCGATAATAACTTCTTTAAACTTCTGTTGTTTTCTGTTGTTTTTTTTTTTTTTGCTCTATAGGGTTTACAGTTTATTTTAATTCGTTATATCTGATCCATGAAGTATTCCAATTTACGATTGCTGTTCGTTTTAAGTTTTAATGTCGCTCCTTACTTTCAGTTAAAAAAACTATTTTTTTTTTTATTTAATTTCTGAACGTTTTTGAATTAATGCATGTTTGATTTTGGCTCTCCGCACATAAATTATTAAAATGAAATTTGCATATTAATTCTATTTTTGGCTAAATGGCTTTCTCTTAGTTTTGATCAGACGATTTTGAGAAATAAGGGGTGGGGAAGGAGCCCTGTTGCCCTTCAATTTTTCGGTTACTTAAAAAGCCAACTAGAACTTCTAATTTTTAACGAACGTTTTTATTAGTAAAAAATATACGTAACTTAAGAATTAACTTACGTAAAAAGCTTTTATATTCTTATATTTTTATTATGTATATGAGGGGGTTTGTTCCCTCGTTAATACCCGTTCTTTACACTAAATCTTAAGTTTTGTCCCAATTCTTTAAGAATAACCCCTGAATCAGAAAGGCCGTAGAATAAATAGTTTAAATTACTAAAAATACTTTAGCATAAAGAGCTAGGTATTTACATTCTCCTAAATACCTCGCTCTTTGCGCTAAAGTATTGTTAGAACCCCTTATATGCGTAATAATCTCTGTTCGTTTTAAGTTTTAATGCTACTCCTTACTTTCAGTTGAAAAAACTTTTTCATGTTTATTTTTTCATTGTTTTTTTTTTATAGTAATGCTAAAAAATCCCGAGTCCTTTTCATTGAATTTCTCTTCCCCTATGACATATTCCTCCAAGGAAAGATCGTCCCAGATAGCCCCCTCCCCTCAACCCCACCCCCAAACGAAAAAAATTCCACTGAAAACGTATGTACGCTCCCCAATAACCATTACTGTATGTAAACACTGGTCAAAGTTTGTAACTTGCAGCCCCTCCCCCAAGGACTATGGGGGAGTAAGTCATCCCCAAAGACATAGTTATTATGGTTTTCGACTATGCGGAACAAAATAGCTATCTCAAATTTTGATCCGCTGACCTTGGGAAAAAATGAGTGTGGGATTTTTTTTTTGATCACTTAAAAAGGGCACTAGAACTTTTTATTTCCGTTAGAATGAGCCCTCTTGCGACATTCTAGGACCGCTTGGTCGATACGATGACCCCTGGGAAAAAAAAACAAACAAATAAACACGCACCCGTGATCTGTCTTCTGGCAAAAAATACGAAATTCCACATTTTTCTAGATAGGAGCTTGAAATTTTTGTTATAGGGTTCTCTGATACGCTGAATGCGATGGTGTGATTTTCGTTAAGATTCTGTGACTTTTAGGGGGTGTATGTCTGATCAAACATACTCTTAAAAAGGGACTTAGAACTTTCAATGTCTAATCATCTGAGTCCTCTCCGAGGTTTATACGACCATTTCTCAAACTTTATTTGCCCCCAGGACATAAGTTACAACCCTTACCCCAGGCTTTGGGTATGGGTGGTTATGCTGACCCCAAAGTTTTTGTTATCTGATCTTTGGGCAATTTCGGACAAACTGGCAATGTCAAAATTTTGATCGGATGCATTTGGGCAAAAGAGGGTGTGTGTATGGGGGGATAGGTGCCCCCTGAGGGGGATAGATACCCTCCACCGACCCCTTTTGACTCAAAAAAGCAAATAGAACTTTGAATTTCCAATCAAATGAGCCGCCTCTGAAGCTTATACGACCTCTCCTACACAAAAACTTTGGATGGCCCCGGGGCATAACTTAAAGTATTTGCCCCCGGGCTCTGGAGGTTTGGTAGACCCCGGAGTTCTTAATAGCCGATATTTGAACTATTTTTAATAAAATGGCTATCTCAAAATATTCATCGGACGGGTTTGGGGAAATAGGCGTGAGATGGCGCTGGTTTCTCACCGATCTCTTTTGACTCATAAAAAGTGAGCTATAACGTTCAATTTCCAGTCAGATGAGCCCTCTGTGAAAATTATACGGGCACTCCTTCTATAAAACCATGTATGCCGCAAGGGCATAACTTACAACGTTGCCCCCGAGCCCTGGGGTGGATATCGACCCAAAAGTTTTGTTACATGATCCAGTTGCCCTCCGATCTCCTTTGAATCTTAAAAATTGAACTAGAACTTTCAATTTCCAATAAAATGAGCCCTCTGAAGTTTGTAAGAGCATCCATTCTATAAGAACCATATGTACCCCCATGGTATAACTTAAAACGCCTTCCCTCAGGCCCTGTGGGTTTCTCTTGACTTCGGAGTTTTACTTATATGATCTTTGAAATATTTTTAACAAAATGGCTATCTCAAATTTTTATCGGATGTGTTTAAAAAAAGTTTGTGGGGGCTGGTTGCCCTCTGATCACTTTTGAATCTTAAAAAGCGCACTAGAACTTCTGATTTTCAACCGAATGAGCTGCCTCTGAAGTTTGTACAATTACCGCTTTCATATGATGTGCCTCTGAAAAAAAAAATAAAACATTGGAGCCGTACGAATTTTACTGTAGGCAACCCTATAGCGCTGCCTCTGATATTTCAGACAAATCCGAAGCCATTCAAAGAGGTTAGGAAGCTGTTAATATTGCTGTTCGCCTATGTCTTCAACAATTCTATCGAACTTGAAATGCGTTTATCCAAAACGTCTGTCTTTTCTTTTCCTGACATTGGCGTTGTTGACGCTACTGTTCATTAGGTTAAAACACATTTTTTTAACTGAAAGTAAAGAGAAACATTAAAACTTAAAACGAACATAAATTTTTTCTGTTTATTTTATTACTGATCATTTTTTAAAATGTCTGGAAATCCAGCTCTCCCTCCATGGAAAATTTTCTTCCCCACGAGAAATTTCTCCATGGAAAGACCCTCCCACGCAACTTAAATTAGTGATATTTGTGGAACTAATATTGTAAAATAGTAACAAAACGCGAAAGAGGTCGAAACTATTTTTATGAAAATGAAAGTCATATGTTGAGCAATTTTCAAATGACTGAAATGAATGATATAAAAGATCTTTCAAAAATATACGTAATAATTTATGTTCGTTTTAACTTTCAACGCTATTCTTTACTTTCAGCTGGAAAAAACTTGTTTTTTTTTATTATTTTCTAACAACCACAAATCGTGAACATACAATATCTTCTGTTCATTATCACATAAAAATCATAGTTATAAGGCTGCTCAAGCTAAAATTAAATGCCAAGATTGGCTCAAACAAATTATGGCTAATATCGGACATTATTTAACAAAATTCGAACTTTAGCGTAAAGAGCAAGGTATTGAGGTGGTGGCAAACTTCCTCATTTACATATTATCTAGGGGTTCGCCCCCTCGTAAATGCCAATGAGAAAGGAGGAAATCTTGTTACGTATTTCAATGCTATAGGAAATAGAATTTGCTTTCAACCTAGGAGATTCGCGTCAAGATTTATTTTTTTCAACTATATATGTATCTGTTATCTTTATGTTTGCTATGCTCGTTTAATTAATTTTATTTTATTTTGGTTTTCGTTTATTCTTTAATAGTAATTTCTGGTCGTTTTGAGTTTGAATTATTATATAATTTTATTTCTGTTGGTTGCTAATTTAATATGACTCTTTTATCTTTGTCAATTTCTTCGTCAGAACGTTTGTCTTTTATTGAACATCTAAGCAACTCTAATATCTTTGGCTCATGAGCATCCGCATGAGCATTGCAGTGTGTTTAATATTGTGTATTGTTGTGTGAAGTTGTTGTGCTTTAGCCTATTATAATGTGCAAAGCATGGTATATTGTGTTGTATTCTCCACAGACCTTGACATTGCGATTCGACTAACTGGGAGGAAACGTGCGTAGGAAAGCGGCTGGTTGCCCTCCAATCCCTTTAAACTCTTGAAAAGGGCCAAAGAGCTTTCAATTGCTATCCCCTTTCGAATGCTATTTCGAAAGCTATCCTCTTTCGAATATAAGATAACTCCTTCCATAGAGAGTGCCTTTGTGAAAAAAAATACATTCGCGCTCTTTACTTAGGCAGCGCTGTTGCACCATATAAGGCGGATACTCTAGCCAAACTCTTAAACATGGGTATCTTTTACTGGAGGAAGCAGTATTTGAGACCCCCTCCCCAAAAAACTGACAAGGTAGTCAACAGTAAATTGGAAAATGGTAGTAATATGTTGAATGTCACTTTACAGCTTAATTGTAATTTTAATAAAAACAGGATGATTTCAACCTAGTCCAGTTTCCATGAGGAAGGATAAAAATTACTTTATCGTAAAATATTCTTATACGTTAGTGTTTGATTGAGGTTACTTGGTTGAACGAGAGCGTTAAAATAGTCATTCAGAGGCCGAAATGGAGTAACGTCATTTCACAGTAAATGAGGAGGGGGAATAGACATTTTTCAAAATCTATGGGAAGTGTTTCCTCCCTTAACCCCCTGTGGATGCCACTGCAGAATATGTTAATAATATTAAAATCAAATAATTAGTAAAGTTAAGGAGAAAAGATATTTGAAATTTGATTTATAAGTGTCTAATTCAATGCGGGGAAAAATTTTTTTACGAATATTTTACTTGCTCTTGTAAACTATTTGTCATTTTACTTGTTACTTCAAATAAGAAAAACTAATAATAAAATGAGATAAATAATTTATTGTTTTCTTTTGTTACTTTTACATGTAGTTCACTCGTGTGTTTGAATCAAATAGTTCGTGGTAAAGAACTGTAGTAAGGAGCGACCCGGCTCAATAGTAACCGAAACTGTAAAAAAAAGAATTTTAATACCAATAGTTACACAAAAAAAATCGCATTTTAATGCTGATTTTGAATATATAACTTTTATCAAGATTAGTCTTACCTATAAAAAGCTACGAGCCTGAGAAAATTTGCCTCATTTTAGAAACTAGGGGAAAACGCCCCCTAAAAGTTATACAATTTGAACGAAAATCACACCATCAGATTCAGCGTATCAGAGAAACTTGTTGTAGAAGTTTCAAGCTCCTATCTACAAAAATGTAGAATTTCGCATTTTTTGCCTTTTTTGTTGTTTTTTTTCTCTCCAGGGGTGATCGTATCGACCCAGTAGTTCGAGAATGTCGCAAGAGGGCTCATTCCAACGGGAATGAAAATTTCTAGTGCCCTTTTTAAGTGACCAAAAAATTGGAGGGCGCCTAGGCGCCCTCCCACGCACATATTTTCCCCAAAGTCACCAGATCAAAATTCTGAGACAGCCATTTTATTCACCATGGTTGAAAAACCTAATAACTATGTCTCCGGGGACGACTTATTCCCCCGCATTCCCCGTGGGAGGGGTTGCAAGTTACAAACCTTGACCTGTGTTTACTTATAGTAATGGTTACTGGGAAGCGTAGGGACGTTTTCAGGGGTATTTTTTTTGGTTTGGGAGGGAGAGTTTAGGTGGGGGGGGGGGGTTACGTGGGAGGATCTTTGCATGGAAAAACTTCTCATGGGGTAAGAAATTTTCAATGAAGGGGGTGCATGATTTTTTAGCTTTATTTAAAAAAACAATGAAAAAATAAATATGAAAAGTTTTTTTTTCTACTGAAAGTCAGGAGCAGCATTAAAACTTAAAACGAGCAGAAATTATTGCGCATATGAGGGGTTTACCTCGTCGCAATACCTCGCTCTTTACGCTAAAGTATTTTTAGTAATTTCAACTATTTATTCTACGGCCTTTGTGATTCAAGGGTCATTCTTAAGGAATTGGGACAGAATTTAAGCTTGAATGTAAAGAGCGAGGTATCGACGAGGGGTGAAGTCCCTCATATACGCAATAAAAACATACGAATATAGAAGTTCGTTACTTAAGTTAATTAAAAGTTCTAGTGGCCTTTATAAGTAATCATAAAGTTGGAGGGCAACTAGACTTCCTCCCTCTCTCCTTTCCTCTCAAAATCTTCCGATTAAAACTATGAGAAAGTCATTTACCCCAAAAAAACATTAATATTCAAATTTCGTTTTAATTATTTATGTGCGGACAGCCAAGATCAAACCATGCATTAATTAAAAAACGTCCAGAAATTAAATAAAAAAACAAGTTTTTTTAAATGAAAGTAAGGAGCGACATTAAAACTTAAAACGAACAGAAATTACTCCGTATATGGAAGGGGCTTTTCCTCCTCAACGTCCCGCTCTTTACGCTAAAGTTTTATACTGTTTTAAAAAGTAGAGTTAAGAGAAAGAGTCAAACTTTAGCGTAAAGAGCGGGACGTTGAGGAGGAAAAGCCCCTTTCATATACGGAGTAATTTCTGTTCGTTTTATGTTTTAATGTCGCTCCTTACTTGTTCTTTTTTTATTGAATTTCTTTTTTTTATTTCATTTCTTAATTTATTTAATTATTTAACATAATCGATAGTCATTTTAGTGTAGTAACGAAACATATATTTTTAACAATGTACAAGGAACTATATGTTTACTTTGTTAACTAGCATAGGGTATAGTAATTTGTGATACTAAATAATTCAATAATGAACTGTTAATTTCTAAGAATAACTATTCGGTTTTAGTTAGACGTAAATTTATTTTTATATATTTATGTTAAATCTAATTTTTTGGGATATATCTAATTGATGAATTTAAACAAAAGCTAATCCAACTCATTTCCCTAATCCAATCAAAGAATAGAAGGTCTTCCCTCTATTTTTCCCGGGGTCAATTTTTGTGAGACAGCTGGTCATAAAACTTAGTAGGGATTAATTTGATTGGAAGTTGAAAGTTCTATTTCCTTTTTCTTAAGAGTCGAAAGGGACTGAATTTAATATAAAAACTTTATTTTTTGGCAACATATGTCTTAAAGTGATCAGATTTAATAGCATATACCGTCAGTGATCAGATTTAAGCATGTCTTCAATACTTTTAAACGCGGAAAGTGACACTTTTTTCCGAGTGGAATTTTTTTTCGTAGAATTGGAAAATTAATCTTAAATTAAGGATATTAAAATTTTCAGCCATGCTTTATGACTCTGAAGCATGGGTGTTCCGGAAAACGAATAAGGATTTGCTTGATATTTTTCTAAACAAATTGACTGTGGATTGTTTGGATACGCGACTAACTGGCCGTATCCCTAACAGTAGGCTGTACGAAAAATGTGGTGCAAAACTACTTTCTAAGGCTAAATGAGATAAAGGTTGAAATGGCTAGGAGACGTTCTGCAGAGGAAAGATTATGAAATGCCCAAGATCGTCTTTGTCGGCCAACCATTTAGGGCCAAAGGAAAAGCAGGTCTTTCCCAAACTCTGTGGGAGGATATCTTAAGGAAAGATTTGAGGGAAATGGGACCTTCGATTGAGGGTGAAAAGAGGAAGTCTTTGAATAGATTTGGATGGAGGATGGGACTAAAATGGAACTCAAGTGGACTAAATTTTTTTTGGTGTGAATAACTGTTCGTCAGTAACAGCCGACAAACGCTAAACATATTTGTCAATTTTTTCGTTGTTCTACAATATTTAGTGCGAAAAATAAAATAATATTCTGAATTAATGAATTCGGCTGTAGTTAAAAAAACTGAATATATTTTATAGTTAATATATATTGGTAAACATTTTAAGTTTTTAATATTGGAAGTAGCTTGTAGTCGCTACGTTGGCTAGGACTAGGAATAAGTGAAGATAAAAAGGTGACGTTGGGTAACGAAAAGATAGATCAAGTGGACCAACTTACCTTGGTAGCATCATTAGTAAAGTCAATGGATGCAGTGAGGATGTTAAAAGTAGAATAGCCAAGGCACAAGGTGTTTTTTCATAGTTAAAAAAAGTTTTGGAAGAATGGAAGGTAAGCCTGAGAAAAAAAATTAGAATATTGGAAGCCACACTGATGACAGTTGTCAAAATTGCCAACAGATTGTCTTGAATACCCGACTAATTGGCCGTATTTCAACAATAGACTGTACAAAAAGTATGGTTCAATTCCCCTTTCTAGAAAACGTTCTAGGTCAACGTTCTGCGGATGAAGGATGGCAGATTGCTAAAGAGGGTCCTTTTTGGCCTAGCCATCTAGGGCTAAACAGAAAGCAGGTCATCCTTGGTTGGGGTGTAAGGATGTCGTAAGGGATACTTAAGGAAAATGGGAACTTCCTGGGAGGGTGTAAAAAAGAGGTTTTGAACAGACTGGGATTGACGAGAACTGTGCATAGGTTTGTCGGCCTCAGGGTGCTTGGTGTTGTGGTGGTTTATTATTAGTAGTAGCTGTAGTAGTAGCTCTTAGTTAACTCATAAGCACCTTGCTGGTTCAAGATAAATCTTGCAGCTTTAATTCATAAGAGTCCTTAGTCTACTGAAAAAAATCTTGCAGTTTTAAACGTGAACAATGATTTTTACTTAACTGAGCTATTGAAGCAAGACTTATCACTTAGGATAAAACATATATGCTTTCGGAATAAATGCAAGATTTCACCGGTCTAAAGTACGGTCTGCGGATTAGGAATGACAGATTGCCGAAGATTGTCCTTTTGGCTAGCCATCTAGGGCTCAATGGAAAACAGGCCGTCCTTGGTTGGGGATGAAAGGATGTCGTAAGGAATATTTAGGGAAAATGAAAACTTCCTGGGAGGGTGCAAAAGGGGTTTTTGGACAGAATGGAATAGAGGAAAAGTTTATGTAGCTTTGTTGACCTCAAGAGGCTTGGTGCTCTTGTGGGTTGTTAGTAGTAGTAGGTGTAGTTGTAGCTTGTAGTGAACTCATCATTGAGAAACACCTTACTGCTACGCGATTATCTCCCACCTTTAATTCAAGAGACTCTTTAGTCTATTTAAAAACCTTTTAGTTTTAAACGTTACCAATAATTTTTACTTATCTCAGCTATTGAAGGCTCATCACTTAAAAAAAAACATACTACTTTCCAAATACATGTAAGATTTCATGAAAATGATAAATAAGTGATCCTTTTTCATTTTTTTTAAGCAGAGAAATACATGAACATATAAAATGGATGATTACATGAAATATATGAAGATATAAATTTTCTCAGTAGGTTTCCCAGGTCTGCTTTCCATCCTTTACCTCTGATTTCAATTTTTGTAATCTTTTAAAGTCTACTTTCCATCTTTTACCTTTTGGATATTAACTAGTCGGAGATGATACGGAGATTTTCATACTTTGAAATTTCTCTTCTTAGAGATTTCCGTGCTTGGTTTGTCCATGCTTGGCTTTGGTTGCTGAATCATAGTTCAAGTAATGGTTTGAAGTAATCACCATTTAATTAATGTTTTCAGGACTGTTTTAATTTGTAAGAGCTTTGGTTGAGCTGCCATGAAATTTTGATTGAATGACGGTTTTAATTTTTAAATTTAGCATTAATCATCAGGAATTTTCTTGTAAGGCTTATTTTATATTTTTATTCATGCTTTGCTGAGGACGGCCCTTGGATATGGAGCTGAAATATTCATTTTACATAGAGAAAAGTAAAAAAATATTGTGACACCTTAGTGTGAAGGAAGATATTTTCTATAGCGAAGAATTAGTGTCATTAATAAAAGGAATAAAAAAGAATAATTCCCTATGTGCGGATAGTCCGGTAAATGAGTTTCTTAAATATAATAGATATCAGGTCAGAAATAAGTTACTCAAGATTATGCATTTGATTTCTGAAAAGGGAGAAATACCTAGGTAATTTGGGAAAACCCTCGTTAAACTCATGAATAAGAAAGATGGTAAGAGTGAGTGTGGTAACCATAGAGGCTTTAGTCTGGTTTCTATAGGTAGCAAATTACTGTGTATGATGATAGTTCTCAGACTTGGAGATGCTGTAGATAAAGTTTTAAGAGAAGAACAGTGCGGTTTTAGGAGGGGTAGAGGAGGTGCCAACCAAATTTTCACTCTTAGATTAATAATTGATAAGTGTCCTTATGCAGATGTTGCATCTCTGCCTTAAGGAGCACAGCAAAGCTAACGGGAGAACACGGATTCAAATGAGAAAGTAAAACTTTTTCTGGACTATGATTATACTGATGAATTAAGTATCCTAGATGAAAGTGAATGAACTTTTAGAGGTTTTGCGAGTCCAGGGTGCTAGAATAGGTTTGAAAGTTTAGAATGTTTAGAAAACTAAGGTGCTAAGGCTAGAAATAAGAGGAGATTAAAAGATTGTGGTGTCTAACGAAAAAAAGAAATAAAGTAAGCAGCTTCATTTAACTACGTAATATTATTAGTAAAGTTGGTAAGTGGAATGAAAATGAAAAAGTACAATAACTAAGACCCATGGTGTTTTTTCAAAATTGAAAAAAAGGCTAAGAGAAATGGGAGATAAGTCTACGAATCAACATTTGAATATCGAAATATATTCTACTGTTGGAATATATATTCTATTACAATATATTCTAATATTCAACATTCGAATATTGGCTACATTGATTATAGTGGTCAAGTACGGTTCTCAAGCATGGGTGCTCTGAACAAAGGAGAAAGATTTGCTTGATGTTTTCAAAAGAATCTCCAGTACCCGACTCACTAACCGTATTTCAAACTGTAGGCTGTAAGAAAAGTGGGGTTTAGTCTCGCTTTATAGGACTATTATTAGAGAAAAATTGAAATGGCTAGGGGACATTCCGGGAATAAAGATGAAAGATAACCAAAGATCGTACTTTCTGCCAACCGTCTAAGATCAAATGAAAAGCAGGTCATCCTTGGTTTGGACGGGAGGTTTTCGTAAGGAAATAATTAAAGGAAATGGAAACTTCCTGGCACGGTGTAAAGAGGGAAACTTTGATTAGATTGGGATTGAGGAGGAGTGTACGTAGCTATACGGGGGCCTTGGAGCTAATGTGAATTTTTAGTAGTAGTAGTAGTAGTAGTAGTAGTGTAGTAGTAGTAGTAGTAGTAGTAGTAGTAGTAGTAGTAGTAGTAGTAGTAGTAGTAGTAGTAGTATTACAGTCTTCAATTTATTCGTCAATGTTTGAACCTGTTGTTGCTGTTACAACCACCCAAAATTTTGAGAAAAACTTCCTCTAAATTTTGAGAAATATGTCTCATTTGCATTTTCAAAGAAAAGTACGCTTCTGAAATTTTCGTTGAAATAGTTGAAGAACAGAAACAGAACCCTCTTTTAGATTTTGACAATCCTATTTTGCTCCCTTTTCTTACATTTTCGTTAACTAATGCCACTGCTTGTGTCTCAAAAACTACATCGAATAGAAAAATTTTGACGATGCCTTTGGAACTGTCGGGGGGGATACTAGGGGAGGTCCATCCTAAACTCAAATTCAAAATTTGTGTAGATAATTAGTTTTGAAAGAGGATAACGGATTTTTTTTCCCTCTTTGATTTTTTCTTGGGATTTCTTGTTCTGTAAAAAAATATCTCTATGATTATTTTAGGTAAATAAATTTTTTTTTAGCATCGACCAACAACTCTCTTGGCTTGCAACCGTGTCTTAGTTGTTGACAAAGGACGTATAATTGAAGACGCTGACCCACAAGATTTAAGGCACAGACCAAATAGTCACTTCTTTTCTCTTATGAAGCTACAGTAACGTACTTTTTTTTATCTTTGAAGTATTCGTATTAAAATATCTAGAAGAAAGTGACCATGACTTTGAAAAGATACCAAATAGGATAGCCGTTGAAGGAAAAAGTCTATTGTATATTTGTAACGGACACCACACTTGCCAAAAATATTGTGAATCCTGTAATCATAGGCAGCGCAATAAAGCTGCCTAAGTAAAGAGCGAAGTGGGCACAGCTTGTTTATTTTATTTTCTGACAAAGATTCCTCGTTTAGAAGGAGTTATCGAAGGAACTTTTGAAGGAGCTAATTTGATTGTAAATTGAAAGCTCGAGTGCCCTTTTAAAGATTGGAAAATGATTGGAGGGTAACCACCCATCCCGCCCTTCATTTCCCCAAACACATGCAATCAAAACTTTTAGGAAGCTTTTGTTCAAAATAGTTAAATGATCCAGTAATTTGTCTTTGAGGATATTAAATCCCTCACAGCCCTCAGGAAAGGGGCTATAAGTTATGCTAGCTGGCCTATATTAAGATAAGAGATTTCTATGGAAGGGGTGGTCGAACAAACTTCGGACGGGGGGAGGGCTCTTTAAATTGCTAATCGCGATTTCCAGTTTAAGGGAGTCCCTTTTTAACAGTCAAAAGTAATCAGAGGCCAGCCACTACCCCCCCCCACGACCCCAGCCACTACCCCCCCCCCCACGACCCCTTTTCTTTAAATGGATGCGATCGAAATTTTAATATAGCCATTTTGTTCGAAATAGCTCAAAGATCATCTTACAGGGCCTCCACAGTTGATACAACAACACAGAGTCTCGGGAAAAAGGCTGTAAGTTGCGCGGTTGTGTATACGGTTTTTAAGGAAGTGGTGTCGTATAAACTTTCGACGAAGCTAATTTGTTTGAAATTTAAAAGTTCTTGTTCCCTTTTAAGATTCAAAAGTGATCGGAAAGTGACTAAACTCCCATCAAAGCCCTCTTTTCTCGAAATGCTACCGATCAAAATTTTGAGATAGCCATTTCGTTCGAAATAGTCAAAAGATCATATAATAATGCCTCTAGAGTTGACACCCCCCCCCCCATTTTTCTGTGTTTTAGGAAAATTTGGAATAGAAGTTGAACTTTTTCTTTTCTTTGGAAAAATTCAGAACTGAAGTTGAACTTTTTTTTCTGTTTCGATAAGGTTCAAAACATAAATTGAACTTTTTTCTGTTTTAGGGGAAATTCAGAATTTAAGTGTAACTTTTTCTTTTCTACGTGAAAATTTAAAACAGAAGAGGACGTTTTTCTCCTTTATCTATCTTCGACTTTAAAAACCTATTCCAATCTCTTGTAAAAAGAAAAAATATGCTAATATAAAAGAATCATAACAACAAAATGCAAAAGAAAATATTTATTGAAGCAATGTCACAGCAGATGAGTTTAAATAGAATGGGTTACTGCATTAAGTATATTTACATACACAAAAGAAACTTTTAAAAATGTATGTACAACAGTAAAACTTGCAATAACACGTTGTGCATATATTGAAAAAAGATTTTAATATAACCAATTAAACAACAACAAAACAACTCTGCCTCCTGCACGGAACACTATTTGGGTGATCTTCCTATCTACTATTGTATTTTTTCGATACAAAAACGAATTCAATACCCTTGGTGTAGCACCTTCACGCCGCCCGCGTACACATAGACTTTATCCGATATGGCTGAAATGGCATTTTTCTCGACTCTAACCGTATATTTTAAAATTTTAAACAGTGAATCACCATAAATTTGCTCTTGGAAGGAGACTACTTTCTACACAGTTTCTAAAAACACTCATATCGAAATTGTCCTTCGCGTAGTGTTTAGGAATCCCCTTGTAAACTTTTTTTGATTTCCTCATTATGCATTTGCACAAAGTACACCCTCAGTACACCTGACGTGGAAAAAATAACCCCATGAACTAAAATTGACTGCATTTTAAGCAAGAATCCATTTCATTTTTCTCGACTCTAGCAATTTTTCTAGCAAATTTTCTAGCATTTTTCTCGACTTTCTAGAATCCATTTTATTTTTCTCGACTCGACTCGACATTTTTCTCGACTCTATCCGTGTATTTTAAAATTTTAAACAGTGAATCACCATAAATTTGCTCTTGGAATGAGACTACTTTCTACACAGTTTCTAAAAAGCTCATATCGAAATTGTCCTTCGCGTAGTGTTTAGGAATCCCCTTGTAGACTTTTTTTGATTTCCTCATTATGTATTTGCACAAAGTACACCCTCAGTACACCTGAAGTGGAAAAAAAAATAACCCCATAAACTAAAATTGACTGCATTTTAAGCAAGAATCCATTTCTTGTGACACGTAAACATATTTTTTTAAGCATTTTTTTAACTCATTTGAAGCATGCATTTGACTATCTTCATCTCGTTCAAGTGAAATCACAGTGCAAAAAAAATGATTTGCATTTCTTGATTTCAAACCCCAATACAGTTCAGGCCCCACCGTGGCAATATACCCGTAGCATCCCTGTGATGAATATTATCAACCCATTCCTAAGGCATTTTCAGCCATTTTTCTACAAAAATATACGATTAAACAAAAATTGATGATTTTTCAAGCACAGATCCATTTTTGAATGACTTGCGACTCAGGCATTTGATTATTTTCGCCTCATTTCAAGCAAAACCAAAGTTAGAAGCGCTGATTTGCATATTTTCTTCGATTTTCGAACACCAACACTTATTACGTCCAACCGTGACAAAACAAGTGGCCTGCTCGTGGCATCCCTGTGATACATATTATCATTCCTAAAGCATTTTCAGCCATATTCCTACAAAAATAACCTTATAAACTAAAAGTGGCCGTATTTGAAGCAAGAATAGATATTTTAATCTCAAACATCCATATTATAAATAAACACAACTCATTTGAAGGATGTATTTAATTATTTTCATATATTTTCACGCAAAACCGCCGTTTTAAACACTGATTAGCATTTTTTTTTCGATTTTCGAACACCAACACAGCTGGTGAACCATGGAAATATTTTATTGGCCCTTGGCAACCCTGTAATACATATTACCATTCCTGAAGCATTTTCAGCCGTTTTCCTACAAAAATAACACCATAGACAAAAATTGACCATATTTCATGCAAAAAACCATTTCTTGTAACACGTTACCATATTTTGTTAAGCAAACGGAACCCATTTGATGCATACATTTGTCTATCCACACGTTCGTGTGAAAACACAGTGTGAAAAGATGATTTGCATTTCTCAAACTTCATAAACACAGTTCAGGCCCCACTGGGGCAGTATGTGGCTGGCCCGTGGTATCCCTGTGATACATCTATATATATAAAAATAAGTTGTCTGTCTGTGTGTCTGTCTGTCAGGTGACGTCATGTTTCTGTGTCGACTGACGTCATGAAGTTAGTTGTCGTCATTTTTGCTATGACGGTGACGTCATTAAAGATATATAAGACATATATGTTCACGTAGAAATCTATTAATGTTTAACTTTAAAATGACTGATGAACCTACAATGGCAACAGCCGAGGAAGCTGTTCAAAGAGTCTATGCCAAAAAACTTGCTGCTGATAGAGAAAGTAAGAAAAGAAAGCGTGCCGAGGAATCACAAGAACAGCAAGAAAACAGGCTTGCAGCTGATAGAGAAAGTAAGAAAAGAAAGCGTGCCGAGGAATCACAAGAACAGCAAGAAAACAGGCTTGCGGCTAAAGAACGCAAAACCGCGCAGTTAGATGAAAATCCACCTGGAAAGCGAGAGTCAAAACATATCAAAACTGAAAATGATAGCGATGATGATTGGGTTTGGGATTTTGACTTGGATAAGGTCATCAATGCCTACCAGATTTAAGTTAAAAAACAAAGGTTCGGCGATATGTACTTCATAGTGACGCTGAAAAATAAAGAAGAAAAAAAACTGAAAAAATGTAAAAAACTAAAAAAAAACTGAAAAGAAAAAACACTCAATGATAAATTACAGACCGGGACACAAATGACGACCGACACAGAGGGAATATAAATGACGACCGGGAACCTCAAAGAAAAATTACAGACTGGGATACCCGGACACAAATCACGACCGGGAATATAAATGACGACCGGGACACAGGGACACAACTACAACGGGGACGCCGGGGGCACAGGCGGGATATATAATTGACGACTGAGACACAGGGATTGTTTGAATAGAAATTACAGACCGGGACACCGGGACACAAATGACGACCGGGACACTGGGCCACAGGGAATATAAATGACGACCGGGACACTCAAAGAGAAATTACAAACTGGGACACCAGGACACAAATGACGACCGGGACACAGGGAATATAAATGCTATTTATATGCACAGACAATGGGACAGCGAAGAATGTTGTATATTCGCATGTTTTACGTAGTTAAAAATATATATTTATATCTATCTCTATTCACAGGTGGGACACAGGGACACAGCTAAAATGGCGCGTAACTAATATGGCGCGTAACGACTTACGCGCGCCGGGGGGGGGCTTGGGGGGCGCGAAGCGCCCCACCAACTAGGTGTTGGGGTGGCGCGAAGTGCCACCCCAACAGCTAGTATATCTATATATATATAAAATAAGTTGTCTGTGTGTCTAGTGACGTCATGTCATCAGGTCGCCATGTCGTCATTATGACGATGACGTCATTAAAGGTATTTAAGACATTCGTTCACGGAAAAATGTTTAATTGTAAGAAGATCGTGGACGGAAAAATGTTTAATTGTAAAATGACTGAAGAACCTACAATGGTAACAGCCGAGGAAGCTGCTCAAAGATTCTATGCCAAAAACTTGCGGCTGATAGAGAAAGTAAGAAAAAAAAGCGTGCCGAGGAAAAAATAAAAAAAGAAAAAAACTGAAAAATGAAGGAGAAAAACAAAACTAAAAAAAATAAAAATAAAAATAAAAAAACTAAAAAGGTAAAAACTCCAAAAAAAACTAAAAAGAAAAAAAACTAAAAAAACTAAAAAAAGGTAAAAACCAAAAAAAAACTAAAAAGAAAAAAGGGGGAAAAACACAAAAATTTATTTCATCATATACCAATTCAAAAACGAATGTATATACAGACCGGGACACCGGGAAACAAATGACGACCGGGACGGCGACACAGGGAATGTTCGACTAGCAATCACCATCAACAATGCTTAAGGACAATCATTAGAATAATGAGGTATAGATCTGAATACGGATTGTTTTTTCCCATGGACAATTATATGTTTCATGTTCAAGAGTCGGTAAACCTGACAATCTATTTATATGCACAGACAATGGGACAGCGAAGAATGTTGTATACAATGGCAGCAGCCGAGGAAGCTGCTCAAAGATTCTATGCCAAAAAACTTGCGGCTGATAGAGAAAGTAAGAAAAGATAGCCTGCCGAGGAAAAAATGAAAAAAGGAAAAAAGACAGAAAAATAAACGAGAAAAACAAAACTAAAAAAATAAAAATAAAAAAAAAAAACTAAAAAGGTAAAAACTCCAAAAAAAACTAAAAAAACTAAAAAAAAGGTAAAAACCAAAAAAAACTAAAAAGAAAAAAAGGGGAAAAACACAAAAATGTATTTTATCACTAGTATATATATATATATATATATACTAGCTGTTGGGGTGGCGCTTCGCGCCACCCCAACACCTAGTTGGTGGGGGCGCTTCGCGCCCCCCCCAAGCCCCCCCGCGCGCGTAAGTCGTTACGCGCCATAATAGTTACGCGCCATTGTAGTTGTGTCCCTATGTCCCACCTGTGAATATAGATATATATATAGATATGGTTTTAACTACGTAAAACTTGCGAATATACAACATTCTTTGCTGTCCCATTGTCTTTGCATATAAATAGATTGTCAGGTTATCCCCCTGTTTCCCCCGGTGTCCCCGTTGTAGTTGTGTCCCTGTGTCCCGGTCGTCATTTATATTCCCTGTGTCCCGGGTCCCGGTCATCATTTGTATCCCGGTGTCCCGGTCTGTATATACATTCGTTTTTTAGTTTTGTTTTTCTCCTTTATTTTTTTCCTTTTTTTTTCTTTTTTAGCTTATTTAGATTTTTAGATTTTTTAGTTTTTTTTATTAGTTTTTAGTTTTTATTTCTTTTTAGTTTTTTTGTCCCGGTCGTCATTTATATCCCCCTGTTTCCCCCGGTGTCCCCGTTGTAGTTGTGTCCCTGTGTCCCGGTCGTTATTTATATTCCCTGTGTCCCGGTCGTCATTTGTATCCCGGTGTACCGGTCTGTATATACATTCGTTTTTTAGTTTTGTTTTTCTCCTTTATTTTTTTCCTTTTTTTTTTCTTTTTTAGTTTATTTAGATTTTTAGATTTTTTAGTTTTTTTATTAGTTTTTAGTTTTTTTTTCTTTTTAGTTTTTTTGTAGTTTTTACCTTCTTTTTAGTTTTGTTAATTTTTTTTTTACTTGTGTCCTGGTCGTCATTTATACTCCCTGTGTCCCGGTGCTTTGTTGATTGCTAATCGAACATTCCTTTTGTCCTGGTCGCTTTCTCTTTGAGTGTCGTCATTTATTTTTTTCTTTTTTAGTTCTTTTAGTTTTTACCTTTTTTAGTTTTTTTTTAGTTTTTAGTTTTTTTAGTTTTTTACCTTTTTTTAGTTTTTTTAGTTTTTTAGCTTTTTTATTTTTTTTATTAGTTTTTACTTTTTTGTAGTTTTTGCCTTTTTTTTAGTTTTTTTAGTTTTTTAGCTTTTTTATTAGTTTTTAGTTTTTTTTGTAGTTTTTGCCTTTTTTTAGTTTTTTTAGTTTTTTAGCTTTTTTATTTTTTTTATTAGTTTTTAGTTTTTTTTGTAGTTTTTGCCTTTTTTTAGTTTTTTCAGTTTTGACGTCACCTGATCCAGTTTTTTCAGGTGACGTCACCTGATCCACGATCCACAGATCCACAGACAACTTATTTTTATATATATAGATAGTTTTTTTTTTTTTACTTATGTCCTGGTCGTCATTTATACTCCCTGTGTCCCGGTGCTTTGTTGATTGCTAATCGAACATTCCTTTTGTCCTGGTCGCTTTCTCTTTGAGTGTCGTCATTTATTAGTTTTTTCCTTTTTTTTTTAGTTTTTTATTGGTTTTTACCTTTATTTTAGCTTATTTTTCAGTTTTTTCCTTTTTTTTAGTTTTTTTTTATTTTTTATTTTTTTTAGTTTTTTACCTTTTTTTAGTTTTTTTAGTTTTTTTAGTTTTTTAGCTTTTTTACTTTTTTTATTAGTTTTTAGTTTTTTTTTGTAGTTTTTGCCTTTTTTTAGTTTTTTCAGTTTTTTTTTTAGTTTTTTATTGGTTTTTACCTTTATAGTTTTTTTAGTTTTTTAGCTTTTTTATTTTTTTTATTAGTTTTTAGTTTTTTTTGTAGTTTTTGCCTTTTTTTAGTTTTTTCAGTTTTGACGTCACCTAATCCAGTTTTTTCAGGTGACGTCACCTGACACATCCATCCACACATCCATCCATCCATCCATCCACAGACAACTTATTTTATATATATAGATATATATATATATATATATATATATATATATATATATATATATATATATATATATATTTATATATATATATATATATATATATATATATATATATATATATATATTTATATATATATATGTATATATATATATATATATATATATATATATATATATATATATATATAATATATATATATACATATATATATATATATATATATATATATATATATATATATATATATATATATATATATATACATATATATATATATATATATATATATATATATATATATATATTTATATATATAAAAATAAGTTGTCTGTCTGTGGATGGATGGATGGATCAGGTGACGTCACCTGAAAAAACTGGATCAGGTGACGTCAAAACTGAAAAAACTAAAAAAAGGCAAAAACTACAAAAAAAACTAAAAACTAATAAAAAAAAATAAAAAAGCTAAAAAACTAAAAAAACTATAAAGGTAAAAACCAATAAAAAACTAAAAAAAAACTGAAAAAACTAAAAAAAGGCAAAAACTACAAAAAAAAACTAAAAACTAATAAAAAAAGTAAAAAAGCTAAAAAACTAAAAAAACTAAAAAAACTAAAAAAAGGTAAAAAACTAAAAAAAATAAAAAATAAAAAAAACTAAAAAAAAGGAAAAAACTGAAAAATAAGCTAAAATAAAGGTAAAAACCAATAAAAAACTAAAAAAAAAAAAGGAAAAAACTAATAAATGACGACACTCAAAGAGAAAGCGACCAGGACAAAAGGAATGTTCGATTAGCAATCAACAAAGCACCGGGACACAGGGAGTATAAATGACGACCAGGACATAAGTAAAAAAAAAAAAACTATCTATATAAATAAAAATAAGTTGTCTGTGGATCTGTGGATCGTGGATCAGGTGACGTCACCTGAAAAAACTGGATCAGGTGACGTCAAAACTGAAAAAACTAAAAAAAGAGCTAAAAAACTAAAAAAACTAAAAAAAAGGCAAAAACTACAAAAAAACTAAAAACTAATAAAAAAAATAAAAAAGCTAAAAAACTAAAAAAACTAAAAAAACTAAAAAAAGGTAAAAAACTAAAAAAACTAAAAACTAAAAAAAACTAAAAAAGGTAAAAACTAAAAGAACTAAAAAAGAAAAAAATAAATGACGACACTCAAAGAGAAAGGGACCAGGACAAAAGGAATGTTCGATTAGCAATCAACAAAGCACCGGGACACAGGGAGTATAAATGACTACCAGGACACAAGTAAAAAAAAAAATTAACAAAACTAAAAAGAAGGTAAAAACTACAAAAAAACTAAAAAGAAAAAAAAACTAAAAACTAATAAAAAAACTAAAAAATCTAAAAATCTAAATAAACTAAAAAAGAAAAAAAAAAGGAAAAAAATAAAGGAGAAAAACAAAACTAAAAAACGAATGTATATACAGACCGGTACACCGGGATACAAATGACGACCGGGACACAGGGAATATAAATGACGACCGGGACACAGGGACACAACTACAACGGGGACACCGGGGGAAACAGGGGGATATAAATGACGACCGGGACAAAAAAACTAAAAAGAAAAAAAAACTAAAAACTAATAAAAAAACTAAAAAATCTAAAATCTAAATAAGCTAAAAAAGAAAAAAAAAGGAAAAAAATAAAGGAGAAAAACAAAACTAAAAAACGAATGTATATACAGACCGGGACACCGGGATACAAATGACGACCGGGACCCGGGACACAGGGAATATAAATGACGACCGGGACACAGGGACACAACTACAACGGGGACACCGGGGGAAACAGGGGGATGTAAATGACGACCGGGACACCGGGACAGGGAATGGTCGATTAGCAATCACCATCAACAAAGCTCAAGGGCAATCATTAGAATCATGAGGTATAGATCTGAATACAGATTGTTTTCCCATGGACCATTATATGTTGCATGTTCATGAGTCGGTAAACCTGACAATCTATTTATATGCAAAGACAATGGGACAGCAAAGAATGTTGTATATTCGCAAGTTTTACGTAGTTAAAACCATATATATATATCTATCTATATTCACAGGTGGGACATAGGGACACAACTACAATGGCGCGTAACTATTATGGCGCGTAACGACTTACGCGCGCGGGGGGGTTGGGGGGGGCGCGAAGCGCCCCCACCAACTAGGTGTTGGGGTGGCGCGAAGCGCCACCCCAACAGCTAGTATATATATGTACATATATATATATATATATATATACAAATATATATATATATATATATATATATATATATATATATATATATATATATATATATATATATATATATATATGTATATATATATATATATATATATATATATATATATATATATATATATATATATATATATGTATATATATATATATATATATATATATATATGTATATATATATATATATATATATATATATATATATATATATATATATATATATATATATATATATATATATATATATATATATATATATATATATATATATATATATATATATATATATATATATATATATATATATATATGTTTTTAACTACGTAAAACATGCAAATATACAACATTCTTCGTTGTCCCATTGTCTGTGGATATAAATAGATTGTCAGGTTTACTGACTCTTGAACATGCAAAATATAATTGCCCATGGGAAAAACAATCCGTATTCAGATCTATACCTCATTATTCTAATGATGTGTCCCTGTGTCCCGGTCGTCATTTATATTCCCTGTGTCCCGGTCGTCATTTGTGTCCCGGTATCCCAGTTTGTAATATCTCTTTCAGTGTCCCGGTCGTCATTTATATTCCCTGTGTCCCGGTCGTCATTTGTGTCCCGCTCTGTAATTTCTATTCGAACAATCCCTGTGTCCCGGTCGTCATTTATATATCCCACCTGTGCCCCCGGCGACCCGTTGTAGTTGTGTCCCTATGTCCCGGTCGTCATTTATATTCCCTGTGTCCCGGTCGTGATTTGTGTCCGGGTGTCCCAGTCTGTAATTTCTCTTTGAGGTTCCCGGTCGTCATTTATATTCCCTGTGTCCCGGTCGTCATTTGTGTCCCGGTGTCCCGGTATGTAATTTCATCAGTTGACAAACATAACGTCAGTCGACAAACAACTTCATGACGCATACAGCTCAATCATTATAATGACGTCAGTCGACAAACATGACGTCAGTCGACACACAAACATGACGTCACTCGACACACACACACACAGACAACTTATTTATATATATATTCTAGCTGTTGGGGTGGCGCTTCGCGCCACCCAAGCCCCCCCGCGCGCGTAAGTCGTTACGCGCCATATTAGTTACGCGCCATTGTAGTTGTGTCCCTATGTCCCACCTGTGAATATAGATAGATATATTATATATATGTTTTTAACTACGTAAAACTTGCGAATATACAACATTCTTTGCTGTCCCATTGTCTGTGCATATAAATAGATTGTCAGGTTTATCGACTCTTGAACATGCAACATATAATGGTCCATGGGAAAACAATCCGTATTCAGATCTATACCTCATGATTCTAATGATTGCCCTTGAGCTTTGTTGATGGTGATTGCTAATCGACCATTCCCTGTCCCGGTCGTCATTTATATCCCCCTGTGCCCCCCGGCATCCCCGTTGTAGTTGTGTCCCTGTGTCCCGGTCGTCATTTATATTTTTTACTTATGTCCTGGTCATTATGGCTTATGTATGGTCATTTATATTCCCTGTGTCCCGGTCGTCATTTGTATCCCGGTGTCCCGGTCTGTATATACATTCGTTTTTTAGTTTTGTTTTTCTCCTTTATTTTTTTCCTTTTTTATTTTTTTTCTTTTTTAGTTTATTTAGATTTTTAGATTTTTTAGTTTTTTTATTAGTTTTTAGTTTTTTTTTCTTTTTAGTTTTTTTGTAATTTTACCTTCTTTTTAGTTTTTTTAGTTTTTTTTTTTTACTTATGTCCTGGTCGTCATTTATACTCCCTGTGTCCCGGTGCTTTGTTGATTGCTAATCGAACATTCCTTTTGTCCCGGTCGCTTTCTCTTTGAGTGTCGTCATTTATTTTTTTCTTTTTTAGTTCTTACCTTTTTTAGTTTTTTTTTAGTTTTTTAGATGAAAATTTTTTTTAGTTTTTTTCCTTTTCTTCTTTTTAGTTTTTTATTGGTTTTTACCTTTTTTTTAGCTTTTTTAGTTTTTTTTCGTTTTTTCTTTTTACTTTTTTTTTAGTTTTTATCTTTTTTTATTTT
Organism: Artemia franciscana; assembly: GCF_032884065.1. Lineage (NCBI taxonomy): Eukaryota > Metazoa > Arthropoda > Branchiopoda > Anostraca > Artemiidae > Artemia > Artemia franciscana. The sequence continues at coordinate 30,315,664 of NC_088868.1, read as the reverse complement.
TATTCTTAATTTTATTAGTTTTCTTTTTCTCTTCTATTTTTCAGTTTTTTCCTTTTTTTTAGTTTTTTTTTTAGTTTTTAGTTTTTTTATTACCTTTTTTTAGTTTTTTTAGTTTTTTAGCCTTTTTATTTTTTTTTATTAGTTTTTAGTTTTTTTTGTAGTTTTTGCCTTTTTTTAGTTTTTTCAGTTTTTTTTTTAGTTTTTAGTTTTTTACCTTTTTTAGCCTAACCAGGATTTGAACCTGGGACCTTCATTCTCCGTTCTGACACCCTCTCTCACCGAGTGACTACTCCAGCATGTTCATTTAGGGTGTTTTAAATGGTATATTATTAACCAAATTAAAGTGTTTTACAATATACTAAGCATCGTCATAACAAAAATGACGACAACTAATTTCATGACGTCAGCCGACACAGAAACATGACGTCACCTGATCCACAGATCCACAGACAGACAACTTATTTTTATATATATAGATATATATATATATATATATATATATATATATATATATATATATATATATATATATATATATATATATATAGATAGATATACCAATTCAAAAACGAATGTATATACAGACCGGGACACAAATGACGACCGGGACACAGGGAATATAAATGACGACCGGGACACTCAAAGAGAAATTACAGACTTGAGCTTTGTTGAGCTTTGTTTGAGCTTTGTTGATGATGATTGCTAATCGACCATTCCCTGTCCCGGTGTCCCGGTCGTCATTTACATCCCCCTGTTTCCCCCGGTGTCCCCGTTGTAGTTGTGTCCCTGTGTCCCGGTCGTCATTTATATTCCCTGTGTCCCGGGTCCCGGTCGTCATTTGTATCCCGGTGTCCCGGTCTGTATATACATTCGTTTTTTAGTTTTGTTTTTCTCCTTTATTTTTTTCCTTTTTTTTTCTTTTTTAGCTTATTTAGATTTTTAGATTTTTTAGTTTTTTTATTAGTTTTTAGTTTTTTTTTCTTTTTAGTTTTTTTGTCCCGGTCGTCATTTATATCCCCCTGTTTCCCCCGGTGTCCCCGTTGTAGTTGTGTCCCTGTGTCCCGGTCGTCATTTATATTCCCTGTGTCCCGGTCGTCATTTGTATCCCGGTGTACCGGTCTGTATATACATTCGTTTTTTAGTTTTGTTTTTCTCCTTTATTTTTTTCCTTTTTTTTTTCTTTTTTAGTTTATTTAGATTTTTAGATTTTTTAGTTTTTTTATTAGTTTTTAGTTTTTTTTTCTTTTTAGTTTTTTGTAGTTTTTACCTTCTTTTTAGTTTTGTTAATTTTTTTTTTTACTTGTGTCCTGGTCGTCATTTATACTCCCTGTGTCCCGGTGCTTTGTTGATTGCTAATCGAACATTCCTTTTGTCCTGGTCGCTTTCTCTTTGAGTGTCGTCATTTATTTTTTTCTTTTTTAGTTCTTTTAGTTTTTACCTTTTTTAGTTTTTTTTAGTTTTTAGTTTTTTAGTTTTTTACCTTTTTTTAGTTTTTTTAGTTTTTTTAGTTTTTTAGCTTTTTTATTTTTTTTATTAGTTTTTAGTTTTTTTGTAGTTTTTGCCTTTTTTTTAGTTTTTTTAGTTTTTTAGCTTTTTTATTAGTTTTTATTTTTTTTTGTAGTTTTTGCCTTTTTTTAGTTTTTTTAGTTTTTTAGCTTTTTTATTTTTTTTATTAGTTTTTAGTTTTTTTTGTAGTTTTTGCCTTTTTTTAGTTTTTTCAGTTTTGACGTCACCTGATCCAGTTTTTTCAGGTGACGTCACCTGATCCACGATCCACAGATCCACAGACAACTTATTTTTATATATATAGATAGTTTTTTTTTTTTACTTATGTCCTGGTCGTCATTTATACTCCCTGTGTCCCGGTGCTTTGTTGATTGCTAATTGAACATTCCTTTTGTCCTGGTCGCTTTCTCTTTGAGTGTCGTCATTTATTAGTTTTTTCCTTTTTTTTTTTAGTTTTTTATTGGTTTTTACCTTTATTTTAGCTTATTTTTCAATTTTTTCCTTTTTTTTAGTTTTTTTTTATTTTTTATTTTTTTTTAGTTTTTTACCTTTTTTTAGTTTTTTTAGTTTTTTTAGTTTTTTAGCTTTTTTACTTTTTTTATTAGTTTTTAGTTTTTTTTTGTAGTTTTTGCCTTTTTTTAGTTTTTTCAGTTTTTTTTTTAGTTTTTTATTGGTTTTTACCTTTATAGTTTTTTTAGTTTTTTAGCTTTTTTATTTTTTTTATTAGTTTTTAGTTTTTTTTGTAGTTTTTGCCTTTTTTTAGTTTTTTCAGTTTTGACGTCACCTGATCCAGTTTTTTCAGGTGACGTCACCTGATCCATCCATCCATCCACAGACAGACAACTTATTTTTATATATATAGATATATATATATATATATATATATATATATATATATATATATATATATATATATATATATATATATTCACAGGTGGGACACAGGGACGCAACTACAATGGCGTGTAACTAATATGGTGCGTAAAGACTTACGCGCGCGGGAGGGCGCGAAGTGCCCCCACCAACTAGTTGTTGGGGTGGCGCTTCGCGCCACCCCAACAGCTAGTTATCAATATAATCCTGAGGCACTTTTGGCCCCTTTCCTGCAAAAATAAACGTATTAACCGTTAAATAACTAAGATTGACCGTTTATCAAGCACGAATCCATTTTTGTGACACGCATCCACATTTTTAAGCAAACGCAACTCATTTGAAGCGTGCATTTGGTTATTTTCATATATGCATTTGTGCATTTGGTTATTTGTGCATATTTCATGTGCATATTTCATTTGTGCATATTTCATGTGCATTTGGTTATTTTCATTTATTTGGTTATGTGGTTTCAAGCAAAACCACAACTTGAAACGATGATTTGTAGATTTTTCTTCCAATTTTTGAACACCAGCACAGTTCACGCCAAATCTTGGCAATATTTGACTGGCCCGTGGCATCCCTGTGATATATATTATCATTCCTAAGGCATTTTCAGCCAATTTAATAACTCTATAAACTAAAATTGACCTATTTCAAGCAAGAATCCATTTTTTGTCGCAAACATTCACATTTTAAGCAAACTCAAATCACTTGAAGGATATATTTGATTATTTTCATCTAGTTTCAAGCAAAACCATAGATGTGAAACGATTATTTGCAGATTTTTTTTTCAATTTTCGAACACCCACACAGTTCATGCCCCAATTTAATAAAATGTTGCTTGCCCGTTGCATCCCTGTGATACATAGTATCATTCCAAAACATTTTTAATCATATAATTACAAAAATAACCCTATAAACTAGAATTGACCGTATTTCAAGCAAGAATCCATTTTTTGTGGCGTGTCCGTATTTGGAAGCAAACGCAACTCATTAGAAGTATGCTTTTGATTATTTCATTTTGTTTCATGCGTTTCAAAAAAAGTTTGAAACGCTGATTTACATTTTTTTTTTTTTTTTTTTTTTTTTTTAGAACACGAACACAGTTCACACCCCAACGTAGCAATATTTGGCTGGCTCTTGGCATCCCTGTGAATTTAGATTCCTATAAAAATTACTCAGTAAGCTAAAATTTTGTCACAGACATCCATATTTTAAACAAACACAGCTCATTTGAAGCATATTTTGAATATTTTCATCTCATTTCAAGTGAAACCATAGTTTGAAGCGATCATTTGCATATTTTCTTCGATATTCGAACACCAACACAGTTAAATCCCTAACATAGCAATATATGTTTAGACCCTGGCAGCCTTGTGATACATAAGTAGTATCCTCTCTATGGGATCCACTACACCCATGTCCCTAATTTTAAACACACCCATATTCCTGATTTTAAAGACCATCATTCCATGACAGCCAGCTGGTGCATGTTTCGTCATCTATCTATATATATAAAAATAAGTTGTCTGTGTGTGTGTGTGTGTCGAGTGACGTCATGTTTGTGTGTCGACTGACGCCATTATAAGGATTGAGCTGTATGCGTCATGAAGTTGTTTGTCGACTGACGTCATGTTTGTCAACTGATGAAATTACATACCGGGACACAAATGACGACCGTGACACAGGGAATATAAATGACGACCGGGAACCTCAAAGAGAAATTACAGACTGGGACACCCGGACACAAATCGCGACCGGAACACAGGGAATATAAGTGACGACCGGGACATAGGGACACAACTACAACGGGGACGCCGGGGGCACAGGCGGGATATATAAATGACGACCGGGACACAGGGATTGTTCGAATAGAAATTACAGACCAGGACACAAATGACGACCGGGACATAGGGAATATAAATGACGACCGGGACACTCAAAGAGAAATTACAAACTGGGATACCGGGACACAAATGACGACCGGGACACAGGGACACATCATTAGAATAATGAGGTATAGATCTGAATACGGATTGTTTTTCCCATGGACAATTATATGTTGCATGTTCAAGAGTCAGTAAACCTGACAATCTATTTATATGCACAGACAATGGGACAGCGAAGAATGTTGTATATTCGCATGTTTTACGTAGTTAAAAACATATATATCTATATATATAAAAATAAGTTGTCTGTGGATGGATGGATGGATGGATGTGTGGATGGATGTGTCAGGTGACGTCACCTGAAAAAACTGGATTAGGTGACGTCAAAACTGAAAAAACTAAAAAAAGGCAAAAACTACAAAAAAAACTAAAAACTAATAAAAAAAATAAAAAAGCTAAAAAACTAAAAAAACTATAAAGGTAAAAACCAATAAAAAACTAAAAAAAAAACTGAAAAAACTAAAAAAAGGCAAAAACTACAAAAAAAAACTAAAAACTAATAAAAAAAGTAAAAAAGCTAAAAAACTAAAAAAACTAAAAAAACTAAAAAAAGGTAAAAAACTAAAAAAAATAAAAAATAAAAAAAAACTAAAAAAAAGGAAAAAACTGAAAAATAAGCTAAAAAAAAGGTAAAAACCAATAAAAAACTAAAAAAAAAAGGAAAAAACTAATAAATGACGACACTCAAAGAGAAAGTGACCAGGACAAAAAACTAAAAAAAAAGGCAAAAACTACAAAAAAACTAAAAACTAATAAAAAAAATAAAAAAGCTAAAAAACTAAAAAAACTAAAAAAAGGTAAAAACTAAAAGAACTAAAAAAGAAAAAAATAAATGACGACACTCAAAGAGAAAGCGACCAGGACAAAAGGAATGTTCGATTAGCAATCAACAAAGCACCGGGACACAGGGAGTATAAATGACGACCAGGACAAAACTAAAAAATCTAAAAATCTAAATAAACTAAAAAAGAAAAAAAAAGGAAAAAAATAAAGGAGAAAAACAAAACTAAAAAACGAATGTATATACAGACCGGTACACCGGGATACAAATGACGACCGGGACACAGGGAATATAAATGACGACCGGGACACAGGGACACAACTACAACGGGGACACCGGGGGAAACAGGGGGATATAAATGACGACCGGGACAAAAAAACTAAAAAGAAAAAAAAACTAAAAACTAATAAAAAAACTAAAAAATCTAAAAATCTAAATAAGCTAAAAAAGAAAAAAAAAGGAAAAAAATAAAGGAGAAAAACAAAACTAAAAAACGAATGTATATACAGACCGGGACACCGGGATACAAATGACGACCGGGACCCGGGACACAGGGAATATAAATGACGACCGGGACACAGGGACACAACTACAACGGGGACACCGGGGGAAACAGGGGGATGTAAATGACGACCGGGACACCGGGACAGGGAATGGTCGATTAGCAATCACCATCAACAAAGCTCAAGGGCAATCATTAGAATCATGAGGTATAGATCTGAATACAGATTGTTTTCCCATGGACCATTATATGTTGCATGTTCAAGAGTCGGTAAACCTGACAATCTATTTATATGCAAAGACAATGGGACAGCAAAGAATGTTGTATATTCGCAAGTTTTACGTAGTTAAAACCATATATATATATCTATCTATATTCACAGGTGGGACATAGGGACACAACTACAATGGCGCGTAACTATTATGGCGCGTAACGACTTACGCGCGCGGGGGGGCTTGGGGGGGGCGCGAAGCGCCCCCACCAACTAGGTGTTGGGGTGGCGCGAAGCGCCACCCCAACAGCTAGTATATATATATATATATATATATATATATATATATATATATATATGTATATATATATATATATATATATATATATATATATATATATATATATATATATATATATATATATATATATATATATATATATATATATATGTATATATATATATATATACATATATATATATATATATATATATATATATATATATATATATATATATATATATATATCTATTCACAGGTGGGACACAGGGACACAACTACAATGGCGCGTAACTAATATGGCGCGTAACGACTTACGCGCACGGGGGGGCTTGGGGGGGCGCGAAGCGCCCCACCAACTAGGTGTTGGGTTGGCGCGAAGCGCCACCCTTACAGCTAGTAGGGAATATTTTCTAAGAGGTACAGGTATTAATTACCTACCATGACAGTAAATGACTGACTAAACCCCTAGCGAGCAATTTCAGCGGGATACCCTAACATCCAATTCCACTGGGGCCTAAAACAATTTCCGATGTGACCCTAATGAGCAATTCCAGCAGGGACCCCCTAACATCCAATTCCAACAGGGGCTCCTATAAATCAATTACATGGGGGGGCATTAGTAATAAATTAAAACCAATTTAAGAGTTATGTCTGCGAGGCTTAAATGGAGATGCTACGCTTCTTTAAGCCATTGCTATGCATATTCGATGTTTGGAGGCGGGGCCTCCTAATATCGAATTTCACCAAGGGGTCTGGAAACCAAACACAACGAGACCCTATTGAGAAACTCCAGTGGGTCCCCCTAACATCTAATTCCGACGTGGCCCCCCTAACAACCGATTCCAAAGAGGATGTTTGTTATTAGAGATAAATTTAAACCAATTTAAGAGCTATTTCTGAGAGGTTTTTCTGGAGATACCACATTTCTTTGAGCCAAGGCTATGCGCATTCACTCCACCTTGACAATATGGGGCCAGCCAATCCTAGAAACCATTTCCATAGGGGGAGGGCTTTTATTAGAGATATATTTAAACCATATCAAGAGTTATTTCTGAATGGTGTTACTGAAAATACTATGTTTCTTTAAGAAAAGACTATATACATTCACGTTACCGTTACAATATGTGGCTGGCCCACCCCTAGATAGCAATTCCAGCGAGCCCCCTAACACTCAAATCTACCGGGGTCTAGACACCAATTTCCAATCAGATGTTAGCGAACAATTCCAGCGGGGCCCCCGAAAATTCAATTTCAACTGTGGGCCTCTAGCAACCAGTTCAAGAGAGGATAGTTGTTATTAGAGATAAATTTAGACCAATTTAACAGTTATTTCTGAGAGGTTTTAATGGATATACTACGTTTCTTTGAGCCAAGGCTATGCAAATTCACGCCACCTTGACAATATCTGGTTAGCCCACCTTAGCAACCATCCACTGAATCGAATTCCACTATCTTGGAAAAAATTTCCTATTGTTTCTAAGTTATTTTTGTTTGATATGGAAAGGAAGTGTGATCTTCGTCGCTATTTTTATTCTCAGTAATCGATTTTTTCTTACCAAGAACATAATGTTACGAAATATTGGTTGATCAAACAGTTCGTGGTAACGAACTGTAGTAAGGAGCGACCCGGCTCAATAGTAAACGAAACTCTAAAAAACGGAATTTCGATGCTAAAAGATATATCAAAAGAATTGGATTCTTATGCTGATTTTAAATATATAAGTTTCATCAAATTTAGTCTTTGTCATCAAAAGTTACGAGCCTGAGAAAATTTGCCTTATTTTGGAAAATAGGGGGTAACACCCTCTAAAAGTCACAGGATCTTAACAAAAATCACACCATCGCATTCAGCGTATCAGAGAACCAACCCTATAGAAAAAATTTCAAGGTCCAATCTACAAAAATGTAGAATTTCGTATTTTTTGCCAGAAGACAAATCACGGGTGCGTGTTTATTTGTTTGTTTGTTTGTTTTTTGTTTTTTTTTTTCAGGGGGTCATCGCATCGACCAAATGGTCCTAGAGTGCTGCAAGAGGGCTCATTATAACGGAAATGAAAAGTTCTAGTGCCCTTTTTAAGTGACCAAAAAAATTGGAGGGCACCTAGGCCCCCTCCCACGCTCATTTTTTCCCCAAAGTCAACGGATCAAAATTTTGAGACAGTCATTTTGTTCCGCATAGTCGAAAACCATAATAACTATGTCTTTGGGGATGAATTACCCCCCAGAGTCCCTGGGGGAGGGGCTGCAAGTTACAAACTTTGACCAATGTTTACATACAGTAATGGTTACTGGGAAGTGTACCGACGTTATCAGGGGGGATTTCTTTGGTTTGGGTGTGGGGTTCAGGGGAGGTGGCTATATGGGAGGATCCTTCCTTGGAGGAAGAATTCATGGGGGAAGAATAATTCAATGAAAAGGGCCCAGGATTTTCTAGCATTACTATTAAAAAAAAAAAAAAAAACAATGAAAAAAGATCATTACGCATATGAGGGGTTCTAAAAATACTTTAGCATAAAGAGCGAGGTATTTAGGAGGAGATAAATACTTTGCTCTTTATGCTAAAAATTTTTTAAATAATTTCAACTATTTATTCTAAGGCCTTTCTGATTCAGGGGTCATTCTTAAAGAATTGGGACAAAACAAGATTTAGTGTGAAGAGCGAGGTATTAACGAGGGGACCAACCCCCTCATATATATAATCAAAAATATAAGAATATAAAATTTGTTACGTAAGTTAATTCTTAAGTTACGTATATTTTTTACTAATAAAAACGTTCGTTAAAAATTAAAAGATCTAGTTGCCTTTTTAATTAACCGAAAAATTGGAGGGCAACTAGGCCTCCTTCCCCACCCCTTATTTCTCAAAATCGTCTGATCAAAACTAAGAGAAAGCCGTTTAAACAAAAAAAGAATTAATATGCAAATTTCATTTTAATAATTTATGTACGGAGAGCCAAAATCAGATATGCATTAATGCAAAAACTTTCAGAAATTAAATAAAAAAAACAAGTTTTTTTAAATGAAAGTAAGGAGCGACATTAAAACTTAAAACGAACAGAAATTACTCCCGTATATGAAACTTCTCCTCCTCGACACCCCGCTCCTTGCGCTAAAGTTAGATTCTTTCTCGCAACTCTACTTTTTAAAACAATAAAAAACTTTAGCGTAAAGAGCGGGGTGTCGAGGAGGAAAAGCCCCTTTCATATACGGAGTAATTTCTGTTCGTTTTAAGTTTTAATGTCGCTCCTTACTTTCATTTCAAAATAACTTGTTTTTTTTATTTAATTTAGGTGTCTAAGGCACCTTTCCGTTGGAAAAATCTCTAGTCTTGCGTTCGATTCTACAGGGGACAAAAATCTTTGATAACAGGATTAGAAAGGTTCCGTGAATCAGAAATTTTGAATAAAAAAACATCTCGAGGGAAAAAAGCCTTGGAGAAAAAATGTCTTGAAAAAAATGTTTCGAAGAAAAAAACATCTCGAAACAAATAAAAATCTTGAAACAAAATGGAATCTCAAAGAAAAAAAACTAAGGAAAAATCTTAAAGAAAATCTAAACTCGAAGAAAAAAAATGGTTTGAAGATAAACAATCTTGAAGAAAATGTCTTGAAGATAAAAGAAATATCGAGGAAAAATAAACTATGAAAAACAAAATCTCGAAGAAAAGGAAATCTCAAAATAAAAAAATCCTTGAAGAAATATTCTTCCTTTCGTCTTCTATTTTGATGATATTTCGTTTGTTATCGTCGTCCACGGACAGGATATCTAAACAGTAGGATAATTCCAATCAGAACTCTTTTGTGACTGCCTTATCCTGAAGACGTGCTACATTGTATCTTAGAGGAGGTTGGGATCAAGGTTGAAGGGAAGCCTTTAGCAGCATTTGATCAAAGCCGTTCTATGCTCCTGTGTCAGCTCCACAGCAGGCTCTACATTTTTGTATAAAGCTTTGCCATCGAGAGGATATCAGCAAGTTATCAAACTGAGATTTGGCTCTTCCATCTCGAGAGCACTAGATGTCTCGAATACACTTAGATTTTTTATGCAGCTTCTTTTGCATTCGCCTGTATGAACGTTCAGTTCGCAGAGCATTTCAATGAACATACGTTCCAGCACCCAATACTGTTTTGATGTATCAGTAGAAGTCGGCTATTTCCCTTTTTTTAGGGATCACTAGAGCCTCCAACGCATTGCTTGCCGAGAATGCCGTAGCTAAAGATGATTTTCTAATTCTTTCTACCATTTACATCGATTTGCCGGAATATCCTTACAGACGGGTCCCCAATCTAACGGCAACGGAATATACTTACAGACGGGTCCCCAATCTGACGGCCCCAATCTGTTTTTTTTTTGCGTCTGCCAAGACTGGGTTGGCAGGGGCGATCCAAACCTTCTGCCACAGCGAAGCAACGCAGCTGGATTTCTCCCCGACAATCTAAGGACGGAGAAGGTGCCCGTGGGGCCCCCTAGAGACCCATTTCCCTCTCTAGAGGCAGAACAGAAACCCTTACCTACCGTAACTTGTCGACAGGGAGCTTAAAAGGAAAATGCAGATACTAGCTGTAGCAGCAGTAGTAGTAGCAGCAACAGTAATAGTAGTTATAGCAGTAGTAAAGGCTGTAGTAGTTGCATTAGTAGTAACGGTAGTAGTAGTAGTAGTAGTAGTAATAGTAGTAGTATTAGTAGTGTAAGTAGTAGTATTAGTAGTTGTATCAGTAGCAGTAGTAGTCGTAGTAGTAGTAGTAGCAATAGTAGTGGTAGTAGTAGTAAAAGTTGCAAGAGTAGTAGTAGCAGTATTAGTTGTATTAATAGCAGTAGGAGTGGTTGCAGGAGCAGTAGTAGTAGTAGTAATTGTAGCAGTAGTAGCAGTAGTAGTAGTAAAAATAGAAGTAGTAGTAGGTTTTTATTTAATTTTATCTAACTACCATCTTTCTCTGGCAACTTCAATGTAATACCCTACTCCAGTACTGAGGTAACCCACCATTGGCATTTTTATAACCTGGATGTCACTAAACTATTTTTGATTAGTTCAATAGTAGTAGTAGTAGTAAAGGAAGTAGCAAAAGCAGTAGTATTATTAGTAGCACAGACAGATTTTACCTTAGTATCTTAAGATGTTGCTGGAGTAACGTTTTAAGATACTTAGTAGCAGCAGCAGTAGTTGTAAAAGAACTAGAAATAGGAGCAGTAATTTTAGTAGCATTGAAAGTTTTAGTTTTGCATCTGTAGGTGTTGCTGGGATGATGACTATATACCCTTTTCATAACCGCATATACATAGTAAGCTAATGTTTTGTTGAACATTTCCATCAAAATGTCATAAAAAGTACAATTTACTACTACTAGTTGTCCCTGAGGTACGTCCTTTTGACAACCTTCATTAATATAGTATGTTCTTATTTAGTGCAACACCACCCTCACCATTCCCTGAATATTTTCTCTTAATAGTCTTAGCCTTAGTAATAGTGGTAGTCGTAAATACTAGCAGTATTAATAGGAGCAGTTTGATTTGTTGCATTACCGATAGTAGTAACAGTAGTACTATCCACAAAGTGTCTTTTAGTTTGTTCAGCATCCCATCAACGTGCAATGATAATATCTACTTAAAACTCTAAGTCCTTCCTTTTATATTGCTTTTAGGACCTTTGGATAAGCTGCATGCGCATAGAGGTGTAATCCTCTAAGACATAATTTCCGGGCGTTTCAACTACGTTGAACAAAATGGCTATCTCAAAACTTTACTGGGAAGCATTTGGTGAAATGATATGCATGGAGGGGAGGGGGCGTTTGCCTTACGATCACTTTCGACTAATAAAATTGGCACTAGTCCCCTCAATTTCCTATCGAATAAGCCCTTTTTTTAAAGTTTCTACGACAATGACTTCTATAAAAACCTTATATGCCCCACGAGCATGATTTACCACCCTTACCCTGAGGATTTTGTGGGGGGGGGGTTGTTGTCATCCTCAAACATATAATATCCGGACCTTTCAACTACATTGAACAAAATGGTTAATATATTTTGATCAAAATTGTTTGGGGAAATGATAGGCGTGGGAGAATCATTGCCCTTTGATCACTTTTTACTCTTAAAAAGGGCACTAGCCCTCGAAATTTCAATGGAATGAGCATTTTTTGAAGTTTCTACGACAGAAATGTCTATAAAAACCTTATTTTCCCCTTGACATAATTTAAACCCTTGCCCTGAGGGTTGTGTGTGTGTGTGGGGGGGTGTCATCCTCAAAGACATAATTTCCAGACTTTTCAACTACGTTGAACAAAATGACTGTCTCAAAATTTCGATCAGAAGTGTTTGGGGAAATGTTGGGGCGGGAAGGGGGTTAGTTGCCCCTTGATCACTTTTGGCAATTAAAAACAGCCCTAGTCCTCTCAATTTCCAATCAAAAAAGCCTTTTTTGAAGTGTCTTCTACAACTCTTTCGATGTGAAAGACTCTAGTCATAAACAAATAAATAATACATTTTGCCTACATCGTTCTTTACTTATGCAGAACTATTGTTCCGACTATGAAATAGCCTTCCTGGCATAATTGTCACTAAATTAGGAATAGTTCAACCTACTGGCAGAAAAATAAGGAATGATTCGTGTGGTTTCGAGGTAATAGAAGTTATGAGGGTGAAAGTTATTGTGAAAAAAGTTAGTCTTCAAATTATGCACACAGCACCAGAATCAGAATAAGTGTACGGGATATTAACGAACAACATAACTGAATTATCGTCAGTTCTTCCCATGGCAAAACATCTAGAAGTTGAAGTGTACGCTAAAACTGAATCGTCTACCTCAACTTTCAAGATGAATACTTACAAACACAGAATGACGCTGAAAACATACAAGGAAACGCTAGAGGTTTTTCGAGTTGAAAGTCCCATTTAAATTTAAAAACGATGTTTAAGCTTCCAACTGAAATCAAAAGATCACGTATACAAGAATTAAAACGAAGAATGCAACAGATGTGTCTTCTTAAGATTATTGTATCGAAACATCACCCAAAATACAGACAACAACTCATTAGACAAAACTGACTTTTGAGAAATTTACAAGAAAAACCGTTCTGCTAAAAGAAACTGAAAGATATTGGAATCATACGGAAAAAGATTCAACATACAATGTTGAAGGTACTCCAGTCTTTGATGATATATATCTAAGGTATACTCTGGCATTGTTGAATATCTAATTTCGCAGTCTTGATAGTATGTCGTCATTTTCAGTTATGCAGCCTTTATAAATTTTGAAACATCAAGGTAGTATGAACAGTATGTCACTACCTTCCGTATAAACATCATAGCAGTTATACGATCATGATGTCATTTTTAATATATAAGGACAGTCAACCAGAGGATACACATTATCACTGAAAATATCTCTTACAAGTAACATGTTGAATACTAAAAGTCTCGTATTTGGGATTCCAGTCTCATTTGCTGGAATATCAGTTTGGTGGATTATCAAAAAACATAGAGAATTCAAAACGAATGAATGTTCAAGAAAAGATAGAGAAGGGCATAACTCTTATTTCAGCAAGAAGAGTGAACCGAAACAATTTAATGAGGCCAAAGATGTCACATCTTCAGTCCCAATGGAGCAAGATATTAAAATTAGCAATTCCACTCTGATTTATAAAAGCAGGGATGACATTGGAAGTAGTACAAATTGTGAAAGTATGTCATCTGCTGCTAAAGAAACTTTTGAGAACAACGAACGTTGTGACACAAGTAAGGAAAAAGAAACTTCATTGCAAGAGGCTCTAGATGAATGGGAACGGGAAGCTATTTATCATCCTAGTATCAAGAATTCAGTTGGTACCTCAAAAGAGTTTACTGAAACAAAAATAATTGCTAATTGTATTGAAGCTTCTGCTCATGTCTCTAAATCTTTTAACACCTTAAAAGCATTTACCCAATATAAAATAGCAAAGGTTATATACCACGTTAGGAAAACTGTTTTCCCAGAATTACACGAGCATTTAGAAGCTATTTAAACAGCTTGCTATCTTTGGGATGCTACTTTGAAAGCTTAATAGATTTTTTTAAGATAAAATTGTCTTAAGACAATTTTCAAGTTTGTTACGCCGTCATATTTCATTTAAGTCTGTATTATCAATACTTTCGTCAATAGGATAGTCACAAAAGAACGTCATACTTGTCGTTTTTTTTATTTGTAACATTTCTGATAGCTTTCACAACGTCCTGCTCTTTTGCTCTTCAACTTCTATGCACTGTTCTTCCAAAAAAAACTTGATTATGATTTTATGTACTCAATTTATGAAGCCTTGACTGCGTGAGTAATATCATCAAGCCTAAATTACTCATTTATGAACAGTTATTATATCACTGAAGCTATAAGACTTTTCTTTTGACAAAGAAGATTGAAGTCCGAATCATTCCATAAAATTTATGAATGTTGTGGAAATAAATATTGGGGTCCCTGAAAATTAAATCAGGTAGCAAATTTAATCAAATATAGCACCATAATCCAAAGAAGCAAATTTTCAAAAAACTTTTCCACCACCACCTAGTTGGTGGGGGCGCTTTGCGCCCCCAAGCCCCCCCCCCCACGCATGTAAGTCGTTACGCGCCATATTAGTTAGGTGCCATTGTAGTTGTGTCCCTGTGTCCCTCCTGTGAATGTAGATAGATTTCTACACACGCACACACACATATATATCTCTATATATATAAAAATAAGTTGTCTGTCTGTGGATCAGGTGACGTCATGTTTCTGTGTCGGCTGACGTCATGAAATTAGTTGTCAGGTGACGTCATGTTTCTGTGTCGGCTGACGTCATGAAATTAGTTGTCGTCATTTTTGCTTTGACGGTGACGTCATTCAAGTTATATAAGACATATGTTCACGTAGAAATCTATTAATGTTTAAGTTAACAATGACTGATGAAGATGCTCAAAGAGTCTATGCCAAAAAACTTGCTGCTGATAGTTCCTCGGCACGCTTTCTTTTCTGACTTTCTCTATCAGCAGCAAGTTTTTTGGCATAGACTCTTTGAGCATCTTCATCAGTCATTGTAAACTTAAACATTAATAGATTTCTACGTGAACATATGTCTTATATAACTTGAATGACGTCACCGTCAAAGCAAAAATGACAGCAACTAATTTCATGACTTAATTTCAGAACTTAATTTCTGTGTTGACTGACGTCATGAAATTAGTTGTCGTCATTTTTGTTATGACGATGCTTAGTATATTGTAAAACCCATTAATTTGGTTAATAATATACCATTTAAAACACCAAAATGAACATGCTGGAGTAGTCACTCGGTGAGAGAGGGTGTCAGAACGGAGAATGAAGGTCCCAGGTTCAAATCCTGGTTAGGCTAAAAAAGGTAAAAATCTAAAAACTAAAAAAAAACTGAAAAAACTAAAAAAGGCAAAAACTACAAAAAAAACTAAAAACTAATAAAAAAAATTAAGAAAAAAAATAAAAAAAAATAAAAAAGATAAAAACTAAAAAAAAAGTAAAAAGAAAAAACGAAAAAAAACTAAAAAACCTAAAAAAAAGGTAAAAACCAATAAAAAACTGAAAAGAAAAAAAGGAATAAAACTAAAAAAAATTTCATCGAAAAAACTAAAAAAAAACTAAAAAAGGTAAAAACTAAAAGAACTAAAAGAACTAAAAAGAAAAAAAAAACTAAAAAAAGGAAAAAAACTGAAAAATAAAGGAGAAAAAGAAAAACTAAAAAAAATATAAATAAAAATAAAAAAAAAACTAAAAAGATAAAAACTTCAAAAAAAAAATTAAAAAGAAAAAAGAAAAAAAAACTAAAAAACCTAAAAAAAGGTCAAAAACCAATAAAAAAAAAAACTAAAAGGAAAAAAAGGGAAAAAATTAAAAATTTATTTCATCATATACCAATTCAAAAACGAATGTATACCGGGATGACGACCGGGACACAGGCAATATAAATGACACAACTACAACGGGGACGCCGGGGGGCACAGGGGGATATAAATGACGACCGGGGACACCGGGACACAAGGAATATAAATGACGCCCGGGACACTCAAAGAGAAATCAGAGACTGGGGACACCGGGACACAAATGACGACCGGGGACACAGGGAATATAAATGACAACCGGGACACAGGGGACATAACTACAAAGGGGACGCCGGGGTGCGCAGGGGGATATATAAATGACGATGGCGACTCAGGGGAATGGTCGATTAGCAATCACCATCAACAAAGCTCAAGGGCAATCATTAGAATCATGAGGTATAGATCTGAATACGGATTGTTTTCCCATTGACCATTATATGTTGCATGTTCAAGAGTCGGTAAACCTGACAATCTATTTATATGCACAGACAATGGGACAGCAAAGAATGTTGTATATTCGCAAGTTTTACGTAGTTAAAAACATATATATATATATATATATATATATATATATATATATATATATATATATATATACTAGCTGTTGGGGTGGCGCTTCGCGCCACCCCAACACCTAGTTGGTGGGGGGCGCTTCGCGCCCCCCCCCAAGCCCCCCCGCGCGCGTAAGTCGTTACGCGCCATAATAGTTACGCGCCATTGTAGTTGTGTCCCTATATCCCACCTGTGAATATAGATAGATATATATATATATATATATATATATATATATATATATATATATATATATTTATATATATATATATATATATATAATATATATATATTATATATATATATATATATATATATATATATATATATATATATATATATGGTTTTAACTACGTAAAACTTGCGAATATACAAACATTCTTTGCTGTCCCATTGTCTTTTGCATATAAATAGATTGTCAGGTTTACCGACTCTTGAACATGCAACATATAATGGTCCATGGGAAAAACAATCTGTATTCAGATCTATACCTCATGATTCTAATGATTGCCCTTGAGCTTTGTTGATGGTGATTGCTAATCGACCATTCCCTGTCCCGGTGTCCCGGTCGTCATTTACATCCCCCTGTTTCCCCCGGTGTCCCCGTTGTAGTTGTGTCCCTGTGTCCCGGTCGTCATTTATATTCCCTGTGTCCCGGTCGTCATTTGTATCCCGGTGTCCCGGTCTGTATATACATTCGTTTTTTAGTTTTGTTTTTCTCCTTTATTTTTTTCCTTTTTTTCTTTTTTAGCTTATTTAGATTTTTAGATTTTTTAGTTTTTTTATTAGTTTTTAGTTTTTTTTTTTCTTTTTAGTTTTTTTGTCCCGGTCGTCATTTATATCCCCCTGTTTCCCCCGGTGTCCCCGTTGTAGTTGTGTCCCTGTGTCCCGGTCGTCATTTATATTCCCTGTGTCCCGGTCGTCATTTGTATCCCGGTGTACCGGTCTGTATATACATTCGTTTTTTAGTTTTGTTTTTCTCCTTTATTTTTTTCCTTTTTTTTTCTTTTTTAGTTTATTTAGATTTTTAGATTTTTTAGTTTTTTTATTAGTTTTTAGTTTTTTTTTTCTTTTTAGTTTTTTTTGTAGTTTTTAACTTCTTTTTAGTTTTGTTAATTTTTTTTTTTACTTATGTCCTGGTCGTCATTTATACTCCCTGTGTCCCGGTGCTTTGTTGATTGCTAATCGAACATTCCTTTTGTCCTGGTCGCTTTCTCTTTGAGTGTCGTCATTCATTTTTTTTCTTTTTTAGTTCTTTTAGTTTTTACCTTTTTTAGTTTTTTTTAGTTTTTTTAGATGAAAATTTTTTTTAGTTTTTTCCTTTTTTTCTTTTTAGTTTTTTATTGGTTTTTACCTTTATGTTAGCTTATTTTTCAGTTTTTTCCTTTTTTTTTAGTTTTTTTTTATTTTTTATTTTTTTTAGTTTTTTACCTTTTTTTAGTTTTTTTAGTTTTTTTTAGTTTTTTTAGTTTTTTAGCTTTTTTACTTTTTTTATTAGTTTTTAGTTTTTTTTGTAGTTTTTGCCTTTTTTAGTTTTTTTTCAGTTTTTTTTTTTTAGTTTTTTATTGGTTTTTACCTTTATTTTAGCTTATTTTTCAGTTTTTTTTCCTTTTTTTTTAGTTTTTTTTTAGTTTTTAGTTTTTTTAGTTTTTTACCTTTTTTTAGTTTTTTTAGTTTTTTTAGTTTTTTAGCTTTTTTATTTTTTTTATTAGTTTTTTAGTTTTTTTTGTAGTTTTTGCCTTTTTTTAGTTTTTTTAGTTTTTTAGCTTTTTTATTAGTTTTTAGTTTTTTTTTGTAGTTTTTGCCTTTTTTTAGTTTTTTTAGTTTTTTAGCTTTTTTATTTTTTTTATTAGTTTTTAGTTTTTTTTGTAGTTTTTGCCTTTTTTTAGTTTTTTCAGTTTTGACGTCACCTGATCCAGTTTTTTCAGGTGACGTCACCTGATCCACGATCCACAGATCCACAGACAACTTATTTTTATATATATAGATAGTTTTTTTTTTTACTTATGTCCTGGTCGTCATTTATACTCCCTGTGTCCCGGTGCTTTGTTGATTGCTAATCGAACATTCCTTTTGTCCTGGTCGCTTTCTCTTTGAGTTTCGTCATTTATTTTTTTCTTTTTTAGTTCTTTTAGTTTTTACCTTTTTTAGTTTTTTTTAGTTTTTTAGATGAAAATTTTTTTTTAGTTTTTTCCTTTTTTTCTTTTTAGTTTTTTATTGGTTTTTACCTTTATTTTAGCTTATTTTTCAGTTTTTTCCTTTTTTTTAGTTTTTTTTTTATTTTTTATTTTTTTTAGTTTTTTACCTTTTTTTAGTTTTTTTTAGTTTTTTTAGTTTTTTAGCTTTTTTACTTATTTTATTAGTTTTTAGTTTTTTTTTGTAGTTTTTGCCTTTTTTTAGTTTTTTCAGTTTTTTTTTAGTTTTTTATTGGTTTTTACCTTTATTTTAGCTTATTTTTCAGTTTTTTTTTCCTTTTTTTTTAGTTTTTTTTAGCTTTTAGTTTTTTTCGTTTTTTACCTTTTTTTTAGTTTTTTTCGTTTTTTTTAGTTTTTTAGCTTTTTTATTTTTTTTATTAGTTTTTATTTTTTTGTAGTTTTTGCCTTTTTTTAGTTTTTTTAGTTTTTTAGCTTTTTTATTAGTTTTTAGTTTTTTTTGTAGTTTTTGCCTTTTTTTAGTTTTTTTAGTTTTTTAGCTTTTTTATTTTTTTTATTAGTTTTTAGTTTTTTTTGTGCCCTTGAGCTTTGTTGATGGTGATTGCAAATGCTAATCGAATTGGGAATTGCAATCTTTTAAATTGAAAAGGCAGATCCGTTGGAAATATGGAAATGCGATGAATAAGAACAGCCTCACCCTCAAAAGGCCCTGCCAAGATTGTTGCCTCTATTACATTTTCCATTTTTTTTTTACAGCAAGTCGCGTGCCATTGCAAAGCTTTGGTGGGTTGATATTTCTTAAAAGTATTATTGGTACGCCTATTTTTAGTTGTAGCAGGTGTGGTGGAAACCCTGGGAGATCCAGGGAATTGGAAAATTCAGATGGATAATTAACCGCCTCATTTGGTTCCAGAACTGTGTCGACTGACTTGTAAAGGATGCCTGGTCTCGAATCTTGGTCAAAACAATATTGTTGATTTCATGGGCATCTTTGTTCTTGGCTGCCAGAATCGCTCGTTCTTTTAGCCATTTATGATTTTTGTAATTGGTTAGAATATTCGGAAATACTTTTTCAACCAATTCATTTTTGGATGTCACTAAATTACAGAATTCAGCAGGCAGTTGTATACGTCCTGAATTGAGTCTACTGGGAGCTTTCTGTTTCCAATTGCCAGCAATTGATCTGAAAATGTTTGACCAGAGTCATCGTTTTGCAATCTGACACGCATATTTGTAGTTGATTTCAATGTCTTTACGTGTGACCATAAATTAGAATTTTTCAGGCAAGCATTCATTTCGTCTGCAGGGGTGATCTAGGTATTATAGGTAATGTTTGCCTGAAATCTCCCGCAAGCAATATTAATGTACTGCCAAAGGGTTTCGAATTCCCTCACAAATCTCTCAATGATTGATCCAGAGCCTCGAACAATTTTTTGTGTGCCATTGTGCACTCGTACCAAATAATAAGTTTGCATTGCTATAATACTTTACCCATCCCAGATGATTTGGAAATATTGCACGTGGGAGTTTCTGTAGAATGAAAATTCAGGGGCAATTTCAAAGCGGAATGAGCAGTTCTTCCACCAGGCAGTAACGTTGCGGCTATTCCGGTCGACGCAATTGCCAACGCTGTGTTATTTTTTGATCGAATTGATGCCAGACTCAATTTTATCACAAATGTTTTACCAGTAACTCCTGGGGCATCCAAAAAGAAGATTTCTCCAACGTTGTTATCGACACAATGCATTATCTTATCATAAATGTCCTTTTGCTCAGACGTTAACTTAGAAGAGTTATTTTGTAGGTACGACAATAGATTACTCGTGCTGTAACTTTGTTCACAATCCAATTCTTTACATGTTGAAACAGCAGCGTTACGATTAGGTGAAGGCATTCCCAAACCCTGAAGAGGTTTGTTTGCCATACATATGCACTAATCTTCAATAATAACTAAAGTTTGTAGTTATAAAAAATCTGATGTAAAATCAAAAGTCATATCTGACGTCTCTAGCCGTTTTCGATGGAGTATATCCTCGGCCATTTTCGATTTATATTTTTCCCATAACTCTGTAGGAGCTGAAGGAGAGAAAGTTGTTAGTATGATTCCAAACAATGCAAGAATTTGACTTGGAGTTGAAGTTTCCCACGCGTCATTGATTCAGTTATCCCGGTGTTGGCCATTCTCCAATAAATTCAGAGCTTGGCATTTACTACGGTAGGTGTCATGTATAATACTGTTTACACTTCTCAAATTATCAAAGGACTTCGGACCGGGTACATTCACCAAAAGCAGGCGGAGAAAGAAGCATTCATGTTGATTGGGTGAATGGTGTAGAGTCTTCCTATCGTGTTATCTTTGAAGATTGTAGGTTTTCCGTCGACTGACTTACCCTGTTTTCGACGTTCAAATACTTTATTTTTAGCATTCCACGTGTAATACGAAGGCACTTCAGTATACAGCAGCTTTTTTTGCAAAAGAATCATTTTGACATAACGAAAAGAAAGCAGTTAACAACGTATCCGGTGGATTCAGGGCTCTTTGTCGCACGTTGGATTCCGAAAAATAAACATGTTGACCATCCTGTACATGTACCGCTAAGTGAACAACAACTGGACTTCGTTCATGTATCGGAAATGAAAGAATTCGCCAAACAGCTTCATTACTGCTAATGTATCTTCCAGCCTGATATTGTACGATTTCATCGATATCACTGATTTCGGACTGCAAGCCAAAAACTGCCATGTCACTGCCTTTGGTGACGTATTTAAATATGTATTTGATTGCCTTTACGGAGTTACAGCATTCAACGCTTCTGTGTGCATTAAATGTTTTTGACAATAAAGGTGTATATGGAACAACCCACTGATTATCTACTTCGATGGTGGTACCGTTTTGCTTCTTTATTATTGCTGTTTTACCGCCATCTTCAGTAGATCTTCTTCTATATTGTTGGTTACCATCATTGCCAGTAATTGTGTTGGGTACTAAAAGTCGAGGATATTGCTTTGTGCACCTTCCTTTAGCCATGCATGGTGATTTTTCATTCAGTGTACCGCAAGGTCCATGTATCATATTTTTTATGACAATATCATATAACCCCTTATCGACATTTTCATCAGGAATTTTAGCAGAAATCACATCGTCAATTTCATTAGAAGTAGTTTTATCATGTAGCCAGATTAAAATATGTGCGTGTGGCAATCCTCGTTTTTGTCATTCCACTGAGTACATCCAGCATCGCACTGGCCCAAACACTTTAAGTTTTACTATGTAGTTTATCAGTGATTTCAACTTTTGCCGGAAGACGCGGGGCGTAATGTCATGTCTATGAACCGCCGATTTTCCTTGAAGTAAAAGCTGCCGTATCTCGTCCTAAGATTGATTACATGTAAATGTAATAAATAAATCTGGACGACCATAGAGACGAACATACGCAATAGCATCTCGACAGGGACTGTCAGCATATGACGCAGGTAAAATCGTTAATCTTCCAACGTTTGTGGTATTACTGTCATTTACAACTGCATCTCGCAAATGAATGTATTGTCCAGAGAGGAGCTTGGTCTGATTCAGACGGATAAATAGCAAACGTTCTGATTCAATTTTGCGTACATATCAACGATGTATTGGTGAAACAATTGACGGTATTTTATAATATAATTGTCTTCATCCTGCCGAATCATTAGTCTATAGGAATAATAATGCATTGCGCTGCATTTCTTATCCGTTTAATATTAAAGTGATAGCCGTCGGCTCCATCCCAAAAAATGATAGGATATTGTAGGGCATCGTAGCGTCGATGAGTTTCAGCAATTCTTAACAACTGAGCGTTTCGCTTATGAAGAATAATGTCTCGAGGTAAAAACTGATGACCAACCATAGCGATTGCCACTTCGTCGATAGTTGAAGCATTGTATCTACGCACATGTTGGCCAGTACGCGTTTTGTCAGCGGAAATAACAATTTTATGCGTATCAGTAGGCATCAAATCGATGGCTGTTTTGAACAGACGCACCAAATTATTATTTTCGTGGAAAAGATATTGCAATTGGGAAACGATAGTCCTTTCAACGTCGGGAGAAATTTTGCAACGTGCATTCAATTCAGAATTTCTATCACTGATGAAGTACAGTTGTAAAAATTTTTGATTCTCGCCTGAGAATGGTAGAAGGGATCCTGCTCTATGATAAATTTGCCCTCTTACTTTGAAAGTAGGCATAAATTGATCTGGATTTTCGAATTGGGCACCAAACGACGTCATTTGGAAACATGAGTTATATTTTCTGATGTTTAAAAAACGTTTATATTCTGACGTAGTTCTAGTAAGCAAAGTCTTCAATGGCTCTGTTGGTGCAGCCAGTTGAGGAAGTTTAATTTTTCCTGAGGCGCAACACCTTCCCATTGTTTCACCATTAAATTTCAAGGCCTTGCAATAGGGACAAATTTTAGACATAGTCCCGATTTGATTACATCTACTCAAGCTATAATCATCGACTGGGCTGTACCTGAATGCCAGGTGAAAAGTTTCAGGTTGCTCTTGTTATTCCTCGGCACGCTTTCTTTTGGTGATTTCTCTTTGAGAAGCAGGCCTGTTTTCACGCTGTTGTTGTGATTCCTCGGCACGCTTTCTTTTCATACTTTGTCTATTAGCCGCAAGCCTTTTTTCACGCTGTAGTTGTGATCCCTCGGCACACTTTCTTTTCATACTTTCTCTATTAGCTTGTGATTCCTCGGCACGCTTTCTTTTCATACTTTTTCTATTAGCTGTAAGCCTTTTGGCATAGACTCTTTGATCAGCTTCCTCGGCTGTTGCCATTGTAGGTTCTTCTGTCATATTAAAATCTATATTAAAAATTTCTCTTTGAAAGGCCTTCTTATATACTTATAATGACGTTATATACAAAGCCTTTGAGGTCATAACAAACATGACGTGAGTCGACAAACAACTTCATGACGGGATAATGCTCAATCCTTATAATGACGTCAGTCGACACACATTCATGACGTCAGTCAACACACAAACAACTTATTTATATATATATAGATATACCCCGCCACCAACACCTATTATATATATATATATATATATATATATATATATATATATATATATATATATATATATATATATATGTTTTTAACTACGTAAAATTTGCGAATATACAACATTCTTCGCTGTCCCATTGTCTGTGCGTATAAATAGATTGTCAGGTTTACTGACTCTTGAACATGCAACATATAATTGTCCATGGGAAAAACAATCTGTATTCAGATCTATACCTCATTATTCTAATGATGTGTACCTGTGTCCCGGTCGTCATTTATATTCCTTGTGTCCCGGTCGTCATTTGTGTCCCGGTGTCCCAGTTTGTAATTTCTCTTTGAGTGTCCCGGTCGTCATTTATATTCCCTGTGTCCCGGTGTCCCGGTCGTCATTTGTGTCCCGGTCTGTAATTTCTCTTCGAACAATCCATGGGTCCAGGTCGTCATTTATATATCTTCCCTGTGCCCCGGGCGTCCCTGTTGTAGTTGTGTCTCTGTGTCCCGGTCGTCATTTATATTCCCTGTGTCCCGGTGTCCCAGTCTGTAATTTCTCTTTGAGGTTCCCGGTCGTCATTTATATTCCCGTGTGTCCCGGTCGTCATTTGTGTCCCGGTCTGTAATTTCATCAGTTGACAAACATGACGTCAGTCGACAAACAACTTCATGACGCATACAGCTCAATCCTTATAATGACGTCAGTCGACAAACCTGACGTCAGTCGACACACAAACATGACGTCACTCGACAGACACACAGACAACTTATCTATTTTTATATATATAGATACGTCAGTTGACAAACATGACGTCAGTCGACACACAAACATGACGTCAGTAGACAGATACACAGACAAACAACTTATTTTTATATCTAAAGATTAATTGAATCAAAACAAAACGTTATTGTTATTATGCTTTTCACACTTACCTAGGTGACCCTTTTCCAAAGACACACAAACATGACGTCACTCGACAGACATAACACACATACAACTTATTTATATATATATATATATATATATATATATATATATATATATATATATATATATATATATATATATACCCATTTATCATTACACTCAGTCAGTTTCGATACCTACTCAGTTTCTTCTGATGTCTACACCAGGATTCAAAGGAGTTTTTATCAGACAAAAAAATACTGGTGCTTCAAAATTTATATATCTAAAAGTACCACTTTTTTTTATCAAAGCATGGTTCACTCAGAACATATTTTAGGCATATTTCTGCGGCGTCTTGGCTCCTTGTACCACGAGTGGCGTATTTTCGCCACGTTTGGCACCAGTTCACGAAAAATAGTGGAGTGGCTGGTGGTTGAAATATTCAACCCCCTAGAGCTTTCAAATTCTTGAGGGGGATCAGTTTTTTTTGTACAATTCGTTCAATGAATATATTTAAAAAAAGGCAATTTTCAACGAAAATAGCAATAGAAGTGATTTTTTTCTTCAGATCTAGGAGAAGGAGGCAAAAGTCCTGGAGGAAAAGCCTCCATCCCTTCTCCTTGACGCCCTTATTTGGCACGTGCAAAAGGTTTCGCAAGCTTTTTTGAAGGGTTTCAACCAGAGCGTAATTTGCTGTGGAGTCCTGTGGTGGCGCAGTGGATTTGACCTTAGCTTGGTATACGGGACCCAGAGATCGAATCACGCTGCAGGAATGCACTGCAGGGCCGACGCAAGGACCTTAGTAGTCAAGAAGCGTCGTTAATTCTTAAATAATAATAATAATTTGCTATGGAGCAGGGGGGAGGTAACTCTCCCCAAATCCGAGTTTGTCCCAAAGCTAAAATTTAGTTTCTTCAGATATCTTAGCAAAACTAAAAAAAGGCCACCATAATTCAAGTATCCAAATAAACGGGTCTGTTTTTTCATTATATATATGCCTTTACGTCCCTCTTCTCTTGTAAAAATCAATGCTGTATACCTGTGGTTGATATGAATGTATTAAACGCTAGTTGTGATTTCTGAATAGTTGGTTAAGTTAATAGCAAATGTATAAAACGTAGTTTAAATGATGGTATTTTTGTATTACACCAAACACACTCGAAAAGTTTGCTCCAATTCATTATAATTAACCTGACTTCACTTTTTGAGTATATTAGGTATACTACCAAAGTACCTAAATGGATGCTGATTTGTGTTAGTTTTGATATTTGCACATACATCAAGTAATTATATACTGGTTAAACAAGACAAAAACGGGTCATTTTAAGACAGTGCATATGTTAGTTACGTGATAAACCCGTTTCAATTCCTGTACGGGATAGTAGAAGCAAAGATCCTACATAGCTGTATGACCTACGGTTAGCATATTAAAAAATATAAGTATTAAAGGTTACTTTATGGTAATTGTCATGGTATATAAACAAAACGACAATAATTTAACTTCGCCAATATTCTAATCATCAATCCCTGTGATTGTTGTTTTTAATACCATTATTTTAAAATTAAATTAATGTACTGATTGCTATTTTCATAGGATTTAACTTTTGGTTAGAGGGGGGAGGGATAATTATTTTGCAATTGTACGGTGTACTCGATCGAAGGCCTTATAGCTTGACAATCTGGACATCTTGATTTAGCGGGTAAGATTTATCAGAAGAAGAGAAAATTAGTTTTTTGTTTTATAAGCTTATATACGGTATATAAAGTGATTAAATAAAAAAAACAAGTTTTTTTAACTGAAAGTAAGGAGCGACATTAAAACTTAAAACGCACAGAAATTACTTCGTATATGAAAGAGGCTGCTTCCTCATCAACGCCCCGCTCTTTACGCTAAAGTTTGACTCTTTCTCTCAATTCTTCTTTTTAAAACAGTAAAAAACTTTAGCGTAAAGAGCGGGGCGTTGATGAGGAAGCAGCCTCTTTCATATACGAAGTAAGTTCTGTGCGTTTTAAGTTTTAATGTCGCTCCTTACTTTCAGTTAAACAAACTTGTTTTTTTTATTTAATTTTTGAACGTTTTTGAATCAAATGCATGTTTTGATTTTGGCTCTCTGCAGAGGAATAATCAAAACGAAATTTGCATATTTTTTTTTTGGCTCAATGGCTTTCTCATAATTTTGATCGAATGATTTTGAGAAAAAAAGAGCGGGGGACGAAGCCTAGTTGCCCCCCGATTTTTTGGTTAATTAAAAAGGCAACTAGAACTTTTAGTTTTTTACGAATCTTTTTATTGGTAAAAGATTTACGTAACTTATAAATTAGCTTACGTAAAGAACTTTTGTATTCTCATGTTTTTATTACATATATGAGGGGAATCGCCCCATCATCAGTACCTCGCTCTTTACGCTAAAGCTTAAATTTTATCCCAATTCATTAAGAATGACCCCCTGAATCACAAAAGCCGTAGAATAAGTAGTTGAAATTACTGAAAATACTTTAGCGTAAAGAGCGAGGTATTAGAAGGAGGTGAGCCCCTCATATGGGTAATAATTTCTGTTTGTTTTAAGTTTTATTGCTGTTCCTTACTTCCAGCTGAAAAAGCTTTTTCATTTTTATTTTTTAATTGTTTTTTTTTTAAATAATGCTAGTAAATCCTGCTCTCCCTTCATGGAAATTTTCTTCTCCCATTACAAATTCTCGAAGGAAAGTTCCCCCAGCATATCCCCCTCTTCTCAACCCCTCCCCCAAACCAAAAAAATCCTCCTGAAAACGCCTGTATACTTCCCAATAACCATTACTATATGTAAGCACAGGTCAAAGTTTGTAACTTGTTGCCCCTCCCACGGGGACTGTGGGGGAGTAAGTCGTCCCCAAAGACATAGTTATAAGGTTTTTCGACTACGCTGAATAAAATGGCTATCTCAGAATTTTGATCCGTTGACTTTGGGAAAATAATTAGCGTGGGAGGGGGCCTAGGTGCCCTCCAATTTTTTGGTCACTTAAAAAGGGCACTAGAACTTTTCATTTCCGTTAGAATGAGCCCTCTTGCAACATTCTAGGACAACTGGGTCGATACGATCACCCCTGGGAAAAAGAAAAAAAACAAAAAAACAAATAAACACGCATCCGTGATCTGCCTTCTGGCAAAAAATGCAAAATTCCACATTTTTGTAGATAGGAGCTCGAAACTTCTACAGTAGGGTTCTCCGATACGCTGAATCTGATGGTGTGATTTTCGTTAAGATTCTATGACTTTTAGGGGGCGTTTCCCCCTATTTTCTAAAATAACGCAAATTTTCTCAGGCTCGTAACTTTTGATGGGTAAGACTAAACTTGATGAAACTTATATATTTAAAACCAGCATTAAAATGCGATTCTTTTGATGTAGCTATTGGTATCAAAATTCCATTTTTTAGAGTTTTGTTTACTATTGAGCCGGGTCGCTCCTTACTACAGTTCGTTACCACGAACTGTTTGACTATATAAGTCAATATAGTCAATATAGACTATATAGATAATTTAGTAAATATAAACTATATTGACTGTATTGGCTAGTCAAAATAGTCAATAATGACTAGTCAATACCTAACTTGGAAAAATCATGTATTTGTAACCCCACTATATATCCGAATTTCTTATCGCCGAGCGGAAGGGCTCAATTCTCAAAATGTATTTTACTCAGTAGCTTTTCATGCAAAGGAAAAGCAGCTGGCTAAGCTAAGAGGGAAAGGGAGGGGGGTGGATGCTACGTCTTCTGTCAGAATATAACTTATATATTTACTTCTGAGGATGTACTCTACATAGCGAATATATTGCGGTGTAGGGGGGGATTTACGGATCACGTTTTCTTCCTAGTTATCGATTTGATTCCTTAGTATTTTCGTAGATTTACGATTTTGGAGGAAATTTATAAACATTGACGAGTTGCTCCAGTGAGTTGCTTAAAATTTTCAAATTAGGCCTCTCTTGATGGACGTGAATAGCAAACAAGGGGGGGGGGTTACCTTGGTTTTGACGGACCTATCCCTACGAGAAATATTTTATTTTAAGTCGCGACTCACGCCCACGGATGGAGCATTGACCGTCATAAATAAATACATAGGTACATATTTAAAAAAGGAAGTAAAAACAGGTTCAGAATATAAGTGAATGGAAATGAATCGCATATTTTATTATTCTGAGCCCGGTGATCCTTTTACGCCTAAGATTTGCTCAGGTTTACTTGTTTCTTGTCGCGCCAAGTTGCATGATTTTCATGTGAATTAAGTTTAAGATAGTATTGAGTCAGTGTGTAAGGTCTGTTATAATGAAAAGAAATACGTTCCTTATGCTTTTAATAACGTGGGTTGTTGGCTTTGTGACTGTATTCCAGTGGAGGATTCAGGATAGGGCTGGGAATGAAGAGTTTTCTCTAACAGATGATGGAAGGTTAGTATTTTTTAATTTTTTTTATTTATATCATGTTATTTTTTGTATCATGTATTTTTTATTTTTTTTTTTCGTTATATCATGTTTCAGGAAGGTATTTTTAATTACCTATCTCCACTACTTCTCCCTCTTGAGGGTCCTGAAATTTGCCTACATGACGGGTTCTATACCTATTGAAATTTTGACAAAACAATATTTTACCTTAATTTTCAATTATCAGTTTCTTTTTCCTGGCTTTAGTTTTGAAAATGCAATTCCTGTTATTTTAATAGAATTTTAAGCCATTTCACTGGGCTTTTTTTAAGCCATTTCAACAATTTAGTTTTACTTAATTTAAGCAGAAGATCCATTTTGCAAGTTTCACTTTTAAAACACACAGATTTTAAATGTCATCAAAGGTCAAGACCTTCTAAAGGGACAAGGAGTGGGGATAGGTACTTCTAAATACCTTCTCGGGTCATCTTTTAGCATGTAGACCCATCCCTGAAAGTTTTATTTTCCTAACCTAACCCCCTTTGAAGATAGCTAAAAGTAGCTAAAGCAGAATTTTACTCCTTTATGTTTTTTTATAGACCAGTCTATATTTCCTGATAGCTCTTTTTACCAAGGGCATTGGGCCCCCTTGAAACTTCTAGTTAGGGCTGTCACTAGTTGGGGGGGCTGGTGGTTAATTATAGTGGGGCTACATGCAAAATGTAACCTAGTCTAACCTAACCAAAATTGCCTACCACCTAAATATTTATTAAGTATAGCTATAATGTAGTTTCCGACTGAGCCGAAGCTAATTGTTTCCGGATAACAGCAGTAAATCAGTAATTGTCTTATTTTATAGTTCCAAATTCTCGAGTGCGTACTGGCTAACAGACAAGTACGGTGCAATTTATTCCTTCTTCTGAACTAATTATTATAGAAACAAAATCCTTAATACATTAAATTTTAAAAAAATCACTTTTGGATATTCAGAAGGACTTCCAGTTGAATTTAGTTCCAGCATCTCTACCCGTCTAATACTCGGATTCATTTCTAGGCATGAACCTCGTCAGGAAATCTCTTAGGGGGAAAAGGAACAAGTGCTACCATGAGATTTGTTTTTACTAAAATTTAGATGGGAATACTCCTCATTTTTCTA
The DNA here is from genome assembly GCF_032884065.1 of Artemia franciscana. NCBI lineage: Eukaryota > Metazoa > Arthropoda > Branchiopoda > Anostraca > Artemiidae > Artemia > Artemia franciscana. Next base: position 30,285,500 of record NC_088868.1, on the reverse strand, counting down.
TTTTACACATTTATTAGTGTCTTGTTTTTCCCGAAGAGGGTGCCATTTGACCCCCAGCCAACATTTATGGCCCCAGGTTAAACACTAACAGCTGATTTTCTTTTTTTCTTTTTGAAATTAGAACTATCAGAAATAATTAAGAAAAATCATTACCAACAAATTATAACTTTTTTTTATCAGAAATGTTTTTAACTTAGGACAGCATTTAAGTGTTAAGGGGAAGGGCCAGGGTAACGTTTTGGTATAACATAGAAATCTTACTATGCAATATTAAAAACGGTAAATTTATAGTCGACAACATAATTTAGCAAAAATAAACGTGAATAGTTCACTTGGTGCTTTTGTATGCTCATTCATATTTCAGTAATCGCTTCTTTGGGAAATTACATTTTTGAACCCTTAACGGGGCCCAAAAACATAAAACAGTCCAAAGTGACAAAAAATGTAGGTACTTATGTATTATACGAGAAAGACACTCGAGAACTTGTATCGCGAACATGAGACATTGTCCGTTTCTCACGGTGTTAATACCAGACAATTAGCTTCGGCTCGGTGGAAAAATACATTTTAACTATATTTTAATGAAATATTTAGTAGGTATTTTGGTTAGATTAGGCTAGGTTACGTATTCAATATAATGCGCTCTGGGCTCTGGGCCCTAACATAATTCTTTTTTGTAGATTTCACAGCCGAAGTTAATTGTCTGGTAATAACACCGTGAAAAACGGGTAATGTCTCATGTTCACGATGCAAGTTCTCGAGTGTGTTTCTCGTATAATAAATAAGTACCAAAACTTAAGACATATTTGTAAAAAAAACTTTCTTGCCAAAACAATTGTCATTTGTAGCTGATTTAGATATAGTGATGGTTGTCTACCTTAGTCTTAATAATAAGATATTAAAACAAATTTGCAGGTTTTTAAAAGGATACCTGAAATATCTCGAAAATGACATTGCATCAAAACAAACGTTATTTATTGGGGGGCTTCTGGTTCCTTTCCGAAAATTTCGCAATTTTGTTTTCATACTAGCATTTCCCCATTAAAAGTGTTTAAATGAAAATTATTATTCTTGAATCTGCTACAAAGGGCAATTTTTTTCAAAAGCTAGTTTTTTGAGAAGCATATCTTTAAACTATTGGGTACTATGGGCTGTTTTGAGCCCTTTAAAGGCTCAAAACGAAATTTCCAGCAGAAGTTATAAACGAATTATGAAAGCAATACCATCAATCTTCCCATTCAAAGGTTTCGCAAAGATAATAATCTCTACCATCGCCACTGAAATTCATATCACCCCCTTGTGCCGGTATATAGCCTTAGGTTTTGTCTGATTCTATTTAAAAATACGAAAGGGGCTGCTTCCTCATCAGCGCCCCGCTCTTTACGCTAAAGTTTGATTCTTCCTCTCAACTTTTCTTTTTAAAACAGTAAAAAACTTTAGCGTAAAGAGCGGGGCATTGATGAAGAAGCAGCACCTTTCCTATACGAAGTAATTTCTGTTCGTTTTAAGGTTTAATGTCGCTCCTTACTTTCAGTTTAAAAAACTTGTTTTTTTTATTTAATTTCTGAACGTTTTTGAATCAATACATGTTTTGATTTTGTCTCTCTGCAGAGGAATAATTAAAACAAAATTTGTATATCTTTTTTTTTGGCTAAATGGCTTTCTCATAATTTTGATCGAATGATTTTGAGAAAAAAGAGCGGGGGAGGAAGCCTAGTTGCCCTCAGATTTTCGGTTAATTAAAAAGGCAACTAGAAATTTTAATTTTTTACGAATCTTTTTATTAGTAAAAGATATACGTAACTTATAAATTAGCTTACGTAAAGAACTTTTGTATTCCCATGTTTTTATTACATATATGAGGGGGTTCACCCCCTCGTCAGTACCTCGCTCTTTACACTAAAGCTTAAATTTTGTCCTAATTCATTAAGAATGACCCCTGAATCACAAAAGCCGAAGAGTAAATAGTTGAAATTACTAAAAAATACTTTAGCGTAAAGAGCGAGGTATTAGGAGGAGGTGAGCCCCTCATATGGGTAATAATTTCTGTTCGTTTTAAGTTTTAATACTGCTCCTTACTTAAAGCTGAAAAAACTTTTTCATATTTATTTTTTCATTGTTTTTTTTAAGTAATGCTTGTAAATCTTGCGCGCCCTTCATGGAAATTTTATTCCCCCATGACAAATTCATCGATGGAAAGTTCCCCCAGCATATCCCCCTCTTCTCAACCCCTCCCCGAACCAAAACATCCTCCTGAAAACGCCTGTACACTTCCCAATAACCATTGCTATATGTAAGCACTGGTCGAAGTTTGTAACTTGTAGCCCCTCCCACGGTGGTTGCAGACACAAATTAATATAGTTTTGGCTATAATTTATTGATCCCATGTAATGCTCACAAATGTCAAGACCTCCGGCTGAAACAAGAAGTTTCACTTGAATGATTCCCACGCTAACTCCTAAAACAAAAGGGTGATTTCAAAATGTCATTTTGTCAATTAGACATTTCAAAATGTCTCCTATGTTCATCTATAGGCATATCGCTATCTAACTCATCTATTTCAGAAGCTTGTATACAACTTGATACCTGATATTAGTACTTACTTCTTATTAAATCTTGATACATTCTCACTTTATATTTCTTTAGGTCTAAAAAGGATCCGATTCATCTCTCTCAGTCTTTGGTAAAAACGTAATTCACCTATTCCAGACTCTAGCATTCCGCTTTTGAGATGGCAGTAGTGTTTGTTTCAGACTAAATCTTGACAAATTCCCGCTTTATATGTCTCTTACTGTAAAAAGAATCCGATTCGTCTCTCTCAGACTTTGGTAAAATTAAACCTAATGCACCCATTTCAAATTCTATTATACCACTTGTGATCTGATAGTAGTGTCTGTGTCTGACTGAATCTTGATAAATTCTCACTTTATATATCTCTAACTCTAGAGGGATCAGGTTCATCTCTTTCGGACTTTGGTAAAAGCCTGATTCCCCTTTTTCAGACTCTTGTATACAACTTGTGGGCTGGTAGTAGTATCTCTTTCTGAATAAATCCTTATGAATTCCTTCTTCCTATAACTCTAACAGTAAAAAGAAATCGATTCATCTCTCTCAGACTCCGGTAAAACATAACCTAATTCACCTATTTGAGAATCTACTATACCACTCCTGAGCTGGTAACTATTTTCATATCATTTCAAATTTTTTATGTCAACCACACTATCACCATACCATATCTAATTCTAATATGAACATGTTATAATGTCATTTTAAGATATGAAAAAAAGTTGAAAGAATTTCAAAGCTTCAACGATAAGCAGAAACATGTCATTATAAACTCAATTTTTCTAATAGGAAAAATCACGACTAACAGATTTATATCATTTTCAATTAGTATTTCAGAGATATCACACGTAATTTTTTTTTTTGTTATAAGTATAATTAGTTCATTTTAAGACATTTAAAAAAACATGCAAATATTGTTTTTGTTATAGTAAAAATCATGACTAACGCACATATATATATATATATATATATATATATATATATATATATATATATATATATATATATATATATATATATATATATATATATATATATATATATATATATATATATATATATATATATATATATATATATATTCCACAATTCTATCATATCCACAATTCCTTCCACAACTCATCATATCTTCGTCGTTCCCCTACGTCTTCGCTTAAAACTGCAGTTTCATCTTTGACACGCTTTGATTCTTGTTTTCGCCAATCTTCTAACCCCCGTGTCTTTGTAATTCATTTTCATTTTATACTCGCTTAGATTTTTGGTGTTGCTAGTGGTCTAACTGGCTTTGTCTTTGCTCTTCATTTTTATTTTTGACACGCTCTAATTCTTGGTTTTGCATATCTTCTCACCACCATTGTCTTTCCTCTTCATTTTCTTTTTTGACTTGCTCAGATTCTTGTTTCCGCATATGTTCTAACTTCTCTTGGTCTTATCACGTTTTTTAGTTCATTTGGTTCCACAGTATAATCATATATAGTAATTGCGAGTTTTCAATTTTTGTCCCTTCAGTAGATATGTTATAATTAAATATACGGATACTATCCCCCTTTAATTGAAAGTAAGTAGCCTCTCGCCTGTCAAGATCATCCCCTAAGGCACTCTTGACGATCAATGAACTGTTATGTAACTCATTTGTTTTGCTTTGAGTGTTAGCTGCTCAACGACATAGCCTTAAGACACTCTGGAGGATCAATGAAATATTGTATAACTTATTTTTTCTGGCCTTGCAAGTTAATTGCGCAATGGTTACGAGTTTTATGACTCCTCCTCGTAATGGATTAAGTAACTATTTCTCTGGTTCTGGTATGTTAGTTGCGCAATGATTACGAGTTTTATTACTCCTCCCCGCAAAGAATTCTACGGGTGTCTTGCATCATTGCAACGTATGGATAAAAGTGGTTTCATACATCATTGCAGCTAAAGTGAACATTACGAATACATCCAGACCGCAACATAGATTGAAAGTACTTATAAAGCACATTGAGGACAATGGATCGGGGTACCATGTGAAAAAAGAGTGAAAATGTTTATGCTATTGTATAACTACATTTTTGACAGTAAAAATGTTTTATAATATTTTTTCCTAGTTAAATATTTTGGTTGGTCGTTTACTCCTGTCTAGAGGGAACCAATAGGTAATGCAACTGTACTCAAAATTGAAAAAAAAAATCATTTTTTTAGTTGTTAGCTTTGTCAAGCTTTGACAATAGTGTTTAGTTATTATTGAGGATTGTAATTCATGTCTTGAAGATGTTTGTGATTCTAATGTCAGAGGTTTCCTATGCATCAACTATCATTATGACAAGTGTGATCAGTGGGAAAATATTTATTCAGGTTCAATTAGTAAAAACCCCAAACAAACATTTAGTTTACTCATAAAAGACTGGTATCATCGTGGGTTTAAATTGTTATGGGAAGAAGAATTTGGCCCACATTTCAACTGTTGAAACAACAAGAAAGTATGGTTTCGTTATACTGTGATATACGTCATACGTCATACTACGTCATAGCTGTGAAGACAATGGGAAATATGATTATAAGCCTGCAGATTTTTATTTGGCTTTTACAGAGTGACTCTTCATTTGAGAATTTTCTCAGGGAAATTACTTCAAAAAGAACCATTTGAAACAAGTGAATTTTATAATAAACAAGTGAATTTTTGAAACAAGTGAATTTTATACAATAAGAGGGAAACCACCTATATTACAGTAAATGTCAACCAGACTTTTCCCTATGTTATTAATACAAGGTGAATTCATATGATCTATCACCGCTAGTCGTTCTCAACGATGATGAACACCTACATGTACAAGAAGAAATGTAAACAAAACGAATTTTTTTGTACATATATATGTTTTAAAAATAAACAAATTTACAAATATTATTAGAATACTTTATTCTTAGGGCACTGAAATCAATATTATAGAGATAAGAGAGGGTATTCTCCACAGCGAAATCATACAGGCGAGGATTGTTCACGTAAATTTTGAGAAATTCTCAGTAGGTGTAATCGCGACATTGGAAAACAAAATACAATAATGTATGAAAGCCACAGCTTTTTTTGGTCAAATCTTGTACTCTATTCTGGTTTTGAACAGTAGGTTTCGCCTTTCTTTTAATGTAGGTGCTGATATGAGGGATGTAGGATGTATATGTCAAGCCAAGAAGATCTAAAAATTAAACACTTTTCCAAGTTTGAAACATACATAGCCAGTGACCAGTACTTTTTTATATTCAACGGGATAATATTAGCAATGATGATGGTATGGTTATCACTTTGAATCTATTACAGTAAATCCTAGGTTATACAATAGGATCTGTATTTGGACTTGAACTAAACTAAGCTAAATACATCAGTTATTTGATTTTTGTTCATGGTGCCGAGTCTAGTAGAACACCACCGTTGGGGGTGATCTCTCAATAGGATTCAAATTCACTTAGTGGTATTAATGTAATACTTTCAGTCAAAGTGTCACCGAAACTTCACTCTAAACATACATTCCCACTTCTAACAAAACTCATATTTTGGTTGCCTGACAAATCCAAAACGATTACACCATGAGTTTTTGAAAATATTGAATTGGATTTCTATTTGAAATAGTTGCGAATCATGATCCAGTGATTACATAGACAATCCATACGGAATAGATTTTCTGTAAGATTTTCTTATCAAATATTAGCGTACAGTGGAATTCCATTCACCTTGCATGTAAGACTGGATAAGCCGAAAAAATTAATATCGTGAGTACATGCGGTCCCAGATCTAGCTACACTAGCCCTCTTCACAAAGGCCAAGGCCAGTTTTGAGGGGATTTATCCCTTGACAAATGAGGAATTGGTATAACTACGAGAACCAGTGGCAATTTGACTTCGATTGGTGATTGTATGGGGAACAAAAAGTGTGATATTGTTTCCATTGGCTCTCCATTTTTTCATTGTTAATGCAACAGACCTCATAACACGTTGTTTTTTAACATAAGCTATTGCTGAAGTGAGAGATTCACAGTTGCATCAGGTGCTTCATCGATTGTTTTTCTCAAAATGAAACTACCGTAAGCTAGTTGTAAATTTATTTCAATCTTAGTACTTGGAGGCAAACATTGCGATATTTTAAATATTCCATGATTTAATTTTCCAACTAAATGATAATCTTTGGTCACTGCAACAGTTTACTCACCATCAGTATCAACATTAGATGTATATTCATAGCCCATCGCCTGTCCCCTCAATTCCTTTTGTGACATTGGAGTCATCATTATAAATTGTATGTAGCTTTCATAGTTTGAGCAATTATTGCTAGTTCTCACCATCTTTCACTAATTTAAACATTAACTTGTCTGAACATGTTATGAAGGAGACAGTTTTCATAGGATAGACCGTCGATAGCATTGCTAGTTTGATTTTCACACTTTTTCTTCCTCAAATATATAAATCAATAAATGTGGATGATAAATCGATGAAATAACCTTTATTGGAAAATATTGGAAAGTATTTTAAGTTTATATTTTCCAAAAGGGGTTGTTGAGGATAAAATTATTCTTAGTAGCCATACTTGATGCTGACATCAACCTTACAATTATAACAATCAATATCAGGACAGGCAAATGAAATTCTTTTATTGTTTATCTGAAGCATTGCATCGCAAATGACACGTAATGAAACGCAAGCCCTTTTATTACAGCTAAAAGATCTCCTAATTCAGTTCTTAGTGTTAACTGATATAGTTCTAAATATAAAATAATCACAGTAAAATTCTCGAGATGTCTTATATTGTAGTGGTGAACTTTGTTTTTCATACCTTTTCTGTCGAATACGTATAAGGGGAAAATCAGAATTACCAATTCTGGGAGATTCTACAAACAAACTGTAGATAATATATATAGTTGTAATATACAACTTTACGAAGAGAAACTGGGTGCAGAGTCTGCATTGATAATGCAATCCTTTTCACAAAAGATTTTAGCTTTAATAATATGATTTTTAAAACCCCCTGACCTCGTGTAAATTTTCATTAAAACCCTCCCAAAATCTCATCATCTTTGCTATCTCGTAGATGATGGTTCAAGAGTTTAGTCTTTAGAACTTTTGACACTTTACAAAGCTCATTAGACAATAAAAAATTATTTCCTAAAATATTGCTTGTACGATTGATTCAAACTAAATCATCCACGGAGAATTTGCCTTTTATTCCTCTTTCATTGCTAGAAGATTATTGTTTAAGAAAACTTTCAAGTGTATTGTCATCATGTTGAACTTCATGAGGACTAAAATTGGACAGGGAGGGATGAGGACATTGATTTTAAACACGCATTATTTGGTCCAAATCATAAATAATGGCAGCTGTATATTTGAGTGTGTTATATCGAGAAATAAGAAGACGAATAATTATAATCAATCGTTCAGCCAATTCCACCTTGATTGAACTATTACTATGACAATGCTCTCTACCATATTTAAATATAATTGTATTTACATATGGATCGATAAATTCACTATCAATTTTTCCGAATTTTACTATAGGAATCTTGGCTATATATAGAAAGAATTTTAACCTTCTCCCCACGCTTAGATTTTAATGGAATAGAATAGGAGTAGCAACGAAAAATGCTAATCGCAAATAGAATGTAATTATTTGGTTTATTGTATTATGGTTCCATCTCATCCAAAGTCATAAGATATGTCTGCATGATTTGCAGTGGGTAGAAAGCCTTTGTTTTTCGATATTGATTATTGCAAAGTCCACGATTTCGATGAAGAGTATAGCTGGTTTCACTATGAAGATATTCTTTTACCACACTCTTTTAGACATTAGAGGTATGAGCAATTGTACTGGGAGCACTAAGACTTCCCTTCTATGCAACATTTGCATAGATACTTTTCAGAGTGTCGTCCATTTTGCATTTAATTGTGTACTACCTCTTCTACTACGATTTCGTATACTAAAACTGGTGGAAAGATGTTTTTTCCTTCCCTCTAAAGTTCAATCATTACCGTTGTTGCCGTTGTTATCGTTAATTGATTTATGTTTACTGGTTAGTATTAGCGGTTTGAAATCATCCTATTTAGAGTCGTCATCATCCTCATTTACTGATATCAATTCTTTTCAATTTCTTCTATTAATTACAAGTAAGTTGTGAAACTTTGATATGTGTAAAGACGTCAGGACATCTGTCTCAATGTACAGAATTTTCTTGCAATATGAGACAAAATCAATTATTAGATTGCTGAGATTTTAAGCGCTGCTACCTAGAATGATTAGATTACTTTTAGTATCAATTTCACCATCACTGCTTTCATTCCAAAAATTGAACAATCTTCTGCCTCGTTCCCGATAGGAAACATGTAATAATTCTAATATTTTCCATAATTCCAAGAGTAATGATCCTGACACAGATAATTTTGAAGAATTTGACTCCTGTGTCTTATCTGCAACATTTACAGCACTGAAGGGTTGAATTTGATTTGGTTGTCAACCCGACTGAGACCCATTTGAAAAAATCAAAAGTTTCTGATCATCAGGTATATATAGATGCAAAGAGACAGACACTCACAGAAACAACTAGACAAGCAAAGACACAGACACACACAAATAGACACACACATATACACACACACAGACACACATACACAAACACACACACACACACAGACAGACACACACAGACACGCCCCCACACACAAACATACACACACAGACACGCCCCCACACACAAACATACACATACACACATACACACATACACCCACAGATACACGCAGACACAAAAAGACACACACAAACACTCACAGACACACATACGCACACTCACATACACATAGACTCACAAACACACACACAGACACACACAAACAGACACACACACAGATGCAAACAGACACACACAAACGCTCAAAAGACACACACTGACACACACACAGACTCACAAAGACGCACAGAAACACATACAGACTCATACAGACACCAAAGGCATCCGCAGACACAAACAGACACCAACAAACATACACGAACACAAATAGACACACACAGACACATACAGCCACACACAGACAAAAATAGACACACCCACTCACACACACACACAAACAGACACATACAGACACACACAGACACACACAAACACACAGACACACACACACACACACACACACACACACACACACACAAATACACACACAGATACACATACACCCACACAAACAGACACACCCACACACACACACACACACACACAGACACACAAAGACACACAGAAACACAGAGACACACAAAGACACACAGAGACACACAAACACACACACACACAAAACGCGCAGACACACTCACACAAACAGACATAAAGAGAGACACACAATCAAACACAAAAACACACAGACACTCACAGACATAGGCAAACACACAGACACAGACACAAACACATACCAACACACATACTAACAGACACAAACAGACATAAACACACACACACACACACACACACACACACACACACACACACACCCACACACACACACACACACACACACAAAAAAAACACACACAAATACATACACACAGAGACAGACACACACAGAAACTCAAACACATACACACACAAACACACACACAAAAACACACATACAGAGACACACACACCCACATACACACAGACAAGCACAGACACAAACACAGACACACACTTACATGCATACACACACAGATATACACCGACAAACAGACACACACACGCACATAAGCAAACACACACGCATATAACCAAACACACACAAAGAAACACAGAAAGAGACACAAACGAGACACACACACACATATATAAACACAGACACACATATGCACACACACACACACACACACACACACACACACACACACACACACAGAGAGAGAGAAACGCACAGACACACATAGATTTTAAATATCACAATTTAATTTTTTGTTTTACTTATATTTAATGTTATTTTAAAACACGGATAAAAAGTTCAAAAAAATCTCAGTTTGAAAAAAATAAGTTAAAAAATAAACATTTACCTGCTTAAAAATTTGACACTCCTCCCCTTCCTCCCTTCCCCCTCTTCGAGGGCTATGGAGCCCTGTCATGTTTATTAGGATACCGTGTCTATCCATTTCTTGCTCACAACCAGAACGAATATTAAAATGATAAAAAAGGGGAGGTGGACCCTGTTGTACTCAAAATGCGTATTCTACTAAAAATACTAAGAAATTTCGTAGCATCGATGAGTTACAGCAATTCTTGTCAACCGAGCCTTTCGCCTATGAAGAATAATATGTCGAGGTAAAAACTGATCACCGACCATAGAAATTGCAACTTCGTTGATAGTTGGAGCATTGTGTCTACGCAAGTGTTCGCCATTTTTATTCTTCTAAAATTAAGGTTCTTGACGAATTTTCTCAAATTTCTGACCTATCTATGGTTTCTTTAGGCCAGAATATCCCAGGATGCCGATTGTTCGAAATAATATGGAGTTATTTTTGAGAAAATCAAAGCATTTACGTAGCACTTTTTCCAAAAACATTAATTTCCTTCTTTGAGTCTTCTCAGTAAAACAGAGTATTTGGAAAAATCAAGGAAGTGAATCATAACAAATTTCCATTTTTATTTCTTTTAGGATTCTTGTGCCAATTGCTGCTTTTACAGAGAAGACTTGTGAACCAAAACAAAAAATCGGATTTTTGAAAATGCATAAATGTGCCAGTACGACTCTTCAAAATATTTTTCTCAGGTTAGCTTCTAACTCCGTTGTACGTTTACATAATTTTTCACTTTTTTCCAAGTTGTAGTGTCTTTGTGTGTTTTTGTTATTTTAATGTTTAACACTTGGCTTGATAGACTTTGGCATAAATATTATTGCTCACAAATTGTAATTTTCATAAGAACAAGGTATCGGTATAGCTAGAAAACAATAATACTCTTCAGGTTCTCTGTATTTTTCGGCAAACTAACCTTTTCTTGCATTTGCCAAACCTATAACAAACCTATAACTGTCCTTGATCCTGAGACCCCCACGACCTTCAAGCTGGTAAATCGCTCTCTTCAAGCAGCAGCCCGTTCCATAAGGTGGTACGGCCACCTAATATGCCCCTCACTAAGCACCCCTGTAAGGATCATCACGGATTCCAATGGATCTGTAAATGGCTTGCGTTGTCCTGGACAAAGACCACGCACCAGGTGGGTCGATGTAGTAAACCAACGAATTCTCAGTCACAATATCAACCCAAATGAGGCCCTATCACCAGCACGGAACAGGAGAACCTTGAAAAGACTGACAGTGCTGTCAACTAGTTTCCTCTACGCTGACGACCCTGCTGAACAAGAGCGGTAAGTCAAGTAAGTCAAAGTCTTCGATTTCAAAAACTAGCAAGGAATCACTAGGTAGAATTATATGTTAACCTAAGAAAAGGATAGGGCTTTTGTCCAAAATAATTATGCAGAATTCCATGAATAGCATGAATTGCACATTTTAGGGAGGAGGTTACTTGCAAAAATAAAATATTGCAATGAATCTTATTGGAAAGGATGGTCTGAAAAATAGTAAAATTATTGGACTATCCCTATTTTCCACCCTGAAAAATAGCTTTAAGTTACCCGTAGGTATTGGTTGAGATTCAAGTCCCTAAATAAAGAGGCCAGGGTATTTTTGGAATTTTAAACGCTTACGACGAAAGTCAATACGTTTCTGAATTTCCTTGTTGTATGATCAACATACTTGAACGACTGATCCATTCTTTAACGGTTTCGTAATCATTCATGTTATGGAGATTTTGATTAAGTTATTACATCCCTCGGCTTCTGGAGGGAATATGCCCTCTCTCGAAGTCATTTTAAAAAGATCTAATTCATTTTGTTTCAAAGATATTTGGTAGATTAATGGAAATACATATTGAAGAAGCACGGAAATGGTCAAATCTGGGGCTGGAAAAATAAACTATCAAAAATGACATAAGAAATAGATATAATAAACCAAATTTCTCTGCTTCATTTCTCTGCTAATCTATTTTGAACTACTCTGTCGTATTGGAATCAGTCCTTTGGTATAATTAGTGTGGTAAATTAGGATTAAGGAATCTATTTATATAAAAATAAGTTGTCTGTCTGTCTGTCTGTCTGTCTATCTGTCGAGTGACGTCATGTCGTCATGAAGTTAGTTGTCGTCATGTTTGTTATGACGATGACATCGTTAAAGTATTTAAGAAAATCGTTCAAAGACAAATTTTTAATTGTAAGAAGATCGTGGACGGAAAAATGTTTAATTGTAAAATGACGGAAGAACCTACAATGGCAACATCCGAGGAAGCTGCTCAAAGAGTCTATGCCAAAAAACTTGCGGCTGATTGAGAAAGTAAGAAAAGAAAGCGTGCCGAGGAATCACAAGAACAGCAAGAAACCAGGCTTGCGGCTAATAGAGAAAGTAAGAAAAGAAAGCGTGCCGAGGAATCACAAGAACAGCAAGAAAACAGGCTTGCGGCTAAAGAACGCAAAACCGCGCAGTTAGATGAAAATCCACCTGGACAGCGAGAGTCAAAACATATCAAAACTGAAAATGATAGCGATGATGATTGGGTTTGGGATTTTGACCTGGATAAGGTCATCAATGCCTACCAGATTTTAGTTAAAAAACAAAGGTTCGGCGATATGTATTTCATAGTGACGCTGAAAAATAAAGAAGAAAAAGAAAACTGAAAAAAGAAAAAAGGTAAAAAACTAAAAAAAAATAAAAAGAAAAAACACTCAAAGAGAAATTACAGACCGGGACACAAATGACGACCGTGACAGAGGGAATATAAATGAAAATCTGACAGTCTATTTATGTAGACAGACAATGTGACAGCAAAGAATGTTGTATATTCGCAAGTTTTACGTGGTTAAAAATCTATATCTATTTATCTATCTATATATATAAAAATAAGTTGTCTGTCTGTCTGTCTGTCTGTCTGTCGAGTGACGTCATTATAAGGATTGATCTGTATGTCGTCATGAAGTTGTTTGTCGACTGACGTCATGTTTGTCAACTGATGAAGTTACAGACCGGGACATCGGGACACAAATGACGACCGGGACACCGGGACACAGGGAATATAAATGACGACCGGGACACTCAAAGAGAAATTACAGACTGGGACACCGGGACACATATCACGATTGGGACACAGGGAATATAAATGACGACCCGGACACTGGGACACAACTACAACGAGGACGCCGGGGGCACAGGGGGGATATATAAATGACGACCGGGACACAGGGATTGTTTAAAGAGAAATTACAGACCGGGACACTGGGACACAAACGACGACCGGGACACCGGGACACAGGGAATATAAATGACGACCGGGACACTCAAAGAGAAACTACAAACTGAGACACCGGGACACAAATGACGACCGGGACACAGGGAATATAAATGACGACCGGGACACAGGGACACAACTACAACGGGGACGCCGGAGGGCACAGGGGGATATATAAATTACGACGGGGACACAGGGAATGTTCGATTAGCAATCACCATCAACAAAGCTCAAGGGCAATCATTAGTGTACAGACAATGGGACAGCGAAGATTGTTGTATATTCGCAAGTTTTACGTAGTTAAAAACATGGCGCGTAATAATATGGCGCGTAACGACTTACGCGCGCGGGGGGCTTGGGGGGGAGGGCGCGAAGTGCCCCCACCAACTAGGTGTTGGGGTGGCGTGAATTACCACCCCAACAGCTAGTTAATCATAAAACTTGTGTAACCAGTTTTAATGGTAAGGAAATGGATTATTTTTTTTCTTATTATTAATATGGTTAAGACTTTGAACTGTTACGAATCATATTATGTTAAGTACAATTAGTCTGAAGTTATTTATGGAATTATAATGGGCCGGAAAGTGATTAATGATAGCTTATGATGCAAACTATTTTCTACATAGTAATATTCATTTATTATTTTTATAGAGCTTACTCAGTTCGGTTTTTGCTGTTTGGAGAAGGAAAGGAAGTGGATGTTCCTACTTTATTTTGGAAATTTAAGATTAAATTCCTTTTTTCTTCAAATGTTTAAAAATAATCTAAGGATACTAACTGTTGAAGAATCGTACAAGATATAATATCAAGAATTGGTAGGGAGCTGAGACAAAGCACGGCATATGACTAAAGAACTATTTAAAAAAAGAAAAATGATAACAGAACAATAAAATCCTTCAAATAGGCCTAACTTACCTTAGTATATTTTTACTTTAGATGCTAGTCTTAGATTTCAAATGGAAAACAATTGTTAATGGTAACACGTGCTTGAATAAGATCCGTTTTCTAGATACTTATAGTTCTTCCCCCAAATCGCTAAGTCAATTAATTCAAGTACAAAAAATTGACACATTTAATATTTTTCCCTTCCTTAAAAAGCGCTTTGTAGATGCTGATATGTGATTTATTGAAGTGTAAAGGCTTCATGAGGATGAAAGACTACATGAGGAAAAATTGCCACCCATCGAAACGTTTTATGATTCACTTCACGACTGTCAATGCACCACTACAGAAAAAAAGTTTGGGCCAAGGGAGCGTATGAAAATGGGAAGGATTCTTGTAAAATGTACCTGGTAAGTGACATAGTGACGTTGTTGGATATTGTCTGTAAAAATACAAACAAAATCCATCAGAAATTTGGACTGGATTTGGGTGACTATTTTTCAACTCCCAATCTGGTGATGGAATTATTTCTTAAAATCAGTGAAAAGGAATTAAGTCTAATTACCGACGTAGGTTTTCATGGAGATTGTATCCTGGAAACCGACCCTACTGGACAACCGAAAGGTCGGACATGGTTTTTATGGCACTTGGTATTAACCAAGTGGCATAAAGCAATCGCAAATTCTGTCGGTCTGTCGGTCTGTCTGTCGGTCCCGGTTTTGCTACTTTAGGCACTTCCAGGTAAGCTAGGACGAAAAAATTTGGCAAGGGTATCAGGGACCGGACCAGATTAAATTAGAAATAGTTGTTTACCCGATTTGACCATCTTGGCCGGTTAAATCGGAAAAAATAGAAAAAATGAAGTATTTTTAACTTATGAGCGGGTGAAGGGATCTTAATGAAATTTGATGTTTAGAAGGATACCGTGTCTTAGAGCTCTCATTTTAAATCCCGACCGGATCTGGTGACATTGGGGGGGGGGGAGATGACGGAAAAAATAGAAAAAATGAAGTATTTTTAACTTATGAGCGGGTGAAGGGATCTTAATGAAATTTGATGTTTAGAAGGATACCGTGTCTTAGAGCTCTTATTTTAAATCCCGACCGGATCTGGTGACATTGGGGGGGGGGAGTTGGGAGGGGGAAACCTAAAACTTGGAAAACACTTAGAGTGGAGGGATCGTGATGAAACTTGGTGGGAAAAATAAGCACAAGCCCTAGATACATGATTGACATAACCGGAACGGATCCGCTCTCTTTGGGGTAGTAAGGGGAGAGGTTAATTCTGAAAAATTAGAAAAAATGAGGTACTTTTAACTTACGAACGGGTGATCGGATCTCAATGAAATTTGATATTTAGAAGTATATCATGTCTCAAAGCTCTTATTTTAAATCCTGGCTGGATCTGGTGACATTGGGGGAAGTTTGCGGTGGGGGAACCTAAAATCATGGAAAACGCTTAGATTGGAGGGACCGGGATGAAACTTGGTGGGGAAAATAAGCAGAAGTCCTACATACGTGATTTACATAATTAGAACGGATCCGCTCTATTGGGGGGGGGGGGGGTAATTCTGAAAAATAAGAAAAAATGACGTATTTTTAACTTACGAAGGAGTGATCGGATCTTCATGAAACTTCATATTTAGAAGGACCTCGTAACTCAGATTTTGTATTTTAAATCTCAACCAGATCAAGCGTAATTGGAGGGGGGCAGTTGGGGGGACCAGAAATCTGACAAAATACTTGAAGCAGTGAGATGAGGATGAAACTGGATGGGAAGAATAGAAACCTGTCTAAGATACGTGACTGACATAACCGGACCAGATCTGTTCTCTTTGGTAGAATTGGGGGGGGGTAATTTTGAAAATTGAGGTATTTGTAACTTACGAAAGGGTGACCAGATCTTAATGAAATTTGATATTTAGAAGGATCTTGTGCTTTGAAGTTCTAATTTTAAATTCCGACCAGATCCTGTGACATTGGGGGAGTTTGGAGGGGGAAATCGGAATTCTTTGAAAACGTGAAAATTGGGGTATTTTTATCTTACGAATATATGATCGGATCTTAATGAAATTTGATTTTTAGAAGGAATTCATGTCTCAGAGCTCTTATTTCAAATCCCGACCAGATCTTTTGACATTGGGGGGAGTTGGAGGGGGAAATCTTGGAAAAACACTTGGAGTCGAGGAATCGGGATGAAGTTTGGTTGATATAATAAACAAATGTCCTTGATACGTGATTGACAGAATCGTACTGGATTAGCTCGCTTTGGGGGAGTCAGGGGGAGGGGCTCAGAGACTTGGCGAGTTTGGTGCTTCTGGACGTGCTAGGACGATTAAAATTAGTGTTAGGGAGCTGCACAATTTGACTTGATAAAGTCGTTTTCCTAGATTCGACCATCTAGGGGGCTAAAGGGAGAGGAAAAATTAGAAAAAAATAGGTATTTACAACTTACGAGTGGGTGATCGGATCTTAATGAATTTTGATATTTAGAAGGATATCATGACTCAGAGGTCTTATTTTAAATCCTGACCGGCATTGAGCCTCTTATTTTCCTTTTTAAATCAATCTATTGATTCATAGAATTTTGTTAGAGCTCATACCATATGATCTCTTGGTTCTTAGCTCTTCTCGCCTCGTCACAAGTGCCATATGAGCTCTTAGCTCTTGTTCTTGGATATGAACTCCTCTCATTTGTCTACAATGTCTCAGTAATCTTTGCCGTGTGAGAATTATAAGTAGGTGTACAATTCTTGTGATCCAAGTTCTCCTTACATGCAACTGTTGAGGAAAATGGAACACAAGGATTGTTTTTCGGAACTGATCGTGAAATATCGTTGAAACTTGACGAGTCAGTAAAGGGTATTGTTTCCCGTGCATAAAAAGGTCGGTGTCATAGGACTCGCTGAGTCCAAATAATATTTCTTTCTTAGAGGTATGCGCTGGGCAGCTTCAAAACAAAAGCTTATTGCCGACCTTCATCCGAAATAGAATATAGTTGTACACCACGTTTTTTTGCGATGGATGTTAGCCAACGGTTTCAAAGGTCACAAAGAATCATAGAGCCCTCAGAGTCTACCAAAAGCCATGCTTGAAGACGTTTATTTACACCTTTGTCAGTAAGTGCTCTGAAGCAAAGACAAAGGTTGAAAAAGAGATCTTTAAGCTCATTTGAAATTCAGCCTTTGGTAAACTGATATCGTTGAAACTTGACGAGTCTGTAAAGGGTATTGTTTTCCGTGCATAAAAAGGTCGGTGTCATAGGACTAGCTGAGTCCAAATAATATTTCTTTCTTAGAAATATTATACATACTGCGTCAATATATGACGCAGTATGAGTCATATGTTGAAACTGTAACCGACCCGAAAATGTGCTAAAATCGTTACCGATCCAAATTTTAGATCGTTTACCATCATAGATTCCAATAAGGTGCTTTTTAGAAATTTCCAAGAAACTAATTTTGGAATTTTATTACAGTGCGTGAGCTTCAATGGCTGGAGGAGGGGCAAGTTCAAGTTTACTATGGAGGTGCTGATGCACTCCTGTTAAAAGTTAAAACAGACAATCTATAGGACGATTTGAAAATGTCGAGCACATTAGCTTTCGAATAGCTTTCGGGCTGCTAGTATAACTCATAGCCCTATCCCCAAGGACTAGAGGGGTTCAAACTCCTAACTAAAGCTTTTGACGTTTGGAAGATTTTGAAAAAAAATGGTTAACTCGAAATTTTAGTCGAAAGTATTAAGAAAAAAGGTGGGGGGCTGCCTACTGTCTGATTAATCTTAGCTTTCAAAATTGAACTAAAACTTCCAATTGAAATTGAATGAGGTTTTACCGAAGTCTATAGGATCGCCCCTTCGATAAAAACCTTATATACTAACAATGAACAGCTTGCCTAGCTAACAACCCTTTCCCTGGGGGCAGTAGGAGGTCTTGTCATCCCCCGAGGGATAATTATTTTAATTACTTCACCTCTTGACTATTTCGGACACAATGGGCCATCTCAAAATGTTGATTGAATGCGTTTGAAAAAAGAGAGCGCGGATAGGGAGGGGGCTTGATGCCCTTCAATACTGTTTGACTCTTAAAAAGGGCACTAGAAATTGTTATTTCCAATTGAGTGAGCCCCCTCCGAAGTCTATAACATCACTCCTTGCACATGAAGTGTCTCAGGAGTAAGGATATTCGAGCCTTATGGGCTTGGGGCAGGTGGGGGAGGCTAGTAGCCATCACATCACTTTCGAATCTTAAGAAAAGAACTAGAACTTTCAATTTTTTCTCGTTTGAGTCCCCTCCGCAGTTTATGCTATCATTTTTTCCGTAAAAACTTCATTGCACCCGTGCCATAAGTTACAACCCATTCCCTGGTTTTCGAGGTGGGGGAGGGATGTGGATCCCGAAGTTTTGTAATCTGATCATTGAAATATTTTTTTTAAACAGCTATCTCAAAGTTTTTATCGGATGAATTTGGGAAAAGTGAGTGGGGAGTATATGCCCGCCGATCACTTTTGATGACACTTAAAAAAGTAAATAGAAATCTCAATTTCCAATAAAATTAGCCATTTCTGATGTTTATACGACCATCTTACAAAAAAACCTTATCTGCTCCCTGACCATAAATTACACCACTTCCTCTGGGCTCTGGGGGGCTGTATTCACCCCTGAGTTTTTGTTATTTGATATTAAAATTATTTTGAACCAAATGGTTTTCTCAAAATTTTGACCAAAAGTATTTATAAAAAAGGTGTGGTAGGGGGGGGGTGCCTACCGTGTTATTACTTTTAACTTTGTAAAATTGAGTAGGCTTTTCCGAAGTCTATACGATTACGGGTTTGGGGAAATCAGTCTATACGGGATGATGTTGGTGGAAAAGGGCGTGTAGGGGGCTAGTTGCCCTCAGATCTCTTTTGACTCTTAAAACATGAACTAGAACTTTCAAGTTCCAATCAAATGAGCCTTCTTTGAAGTTTATACGAGTATCCCTTTTACAAAAACCATATATGCTCCTAGGACATAAATTACAACGCCTGTTCCGGGCCCTGGGGGGTTGTGTTGACCCTAGAGCTTTTTTATATGATCTTTGAACTATTTTTAACAACATTACTATCTCAAATTTTTACCGGATGTATTTGGAGAAAATGACATGGGGGAGGCTAGCTCCCCTCTGATCTCTTTTGACTCTTAAAAAATGAACTGGAACTTTCAATTTCCAATCAAATGAGCCCTCTCTGAAGTTTATATGGTCATCCACTCTATAAAAATCATAAATGTCCCCGGACATAACTTACAACGCCTGCCCAAGGGCCCTGGAGGGTTTGTCGACGCTGGAGTTCTTATTATCTGATACTTGGACTATTTATAACAAAATGGCTAGCTCAAAATTTTTATCGGATATAATTGGGAAAAAAGGGCCTGGGGAGGGGCTAGTTGCCCTCTGATCTTTTTTGAATCTTAAAAAGTGAGGTAGAACTTTCAATTACCAATAAATGAGCACTCTCTGAAGTTTATACGTGTATCCCTTCTATAAGAACCATATATGCGCCCGGGGAACACTTACAACGCCTACCCCCGGGCCCTTGGGGTTTTGTCGTCCCCGGAGTTCTTATTATCTGATGTTTGAACTATCTTTAATAAAATAGCTATCTCAAAATTTTTATTGGATTCATTTGAAGAAATAAGGGTATGAGGGATGGGGATTGTTGCCCTCCGATCACTTACCACTCTTTAAAAGGGCACTAGAACTTCTGATTTACAATCAAATGAAGCCCCTCTGAAGTTTATGCGATGACTCCTTCCATATAAATGGATTTTGGGGAAAAAATAAATAATACAAGATTGGAGCCGTATGGTCTTTAATATAGGCAACGCTAAAGCGTTGCATCTGATCAAGCAAGGAATATTTGCACAATCCAATTGGTGAACATATCTTTCATTCTTTTTTTGGTTTGTTTTGATTCAGTCTCTATTTGTCTCTTTTGAAGTCTACTTCAAGAGTTTGAATTGTTTTTTTTTTTTTTTTTTGGTACTGAGGACGACTTGGCAGAGTTCCTTGTCGAAGTATTTGCAATATTCGCTTCGGATTATTTCACTGGTTGACACTGCCCTCGTTTTTCACTGCTATTTGATTTTCTTCTCATTTTGTTGTGTTTTCTCTTCTTTTTTCATATTTCTATACGGACATTTACAATTTTTCAAAACTTCGTACATCAACTTCTAAATACTGTTCAGTCGACTGCATTTCTCTGAATTTTCCATCATCGAGATTCTAGCCCTATTTCGCCAATGTTGATGCTTTGTGGCAAACAATTATACTTATTATTTGGCAAAATCTCTTACCGACCTGAAAAGGCATTATAAGTTTTAGTTTTTATTTTTATGAACTCCCTCATGATAACGAGTGACCTCTGGCTTGATAAGATCACTCCAGGAGGAACGAGAAAGAGAAAAAGGACACAATACGAAAATCTGGCTAGCCATGTTAAAATTCGATTTTCCTTGGTTTTCAAAAATCTCCCTCCCCATCCAAAAGTATACACCCTCCTGTGCAAAAGTCTTCTTTTAAATTTTTTTTAGAAAACGCTCCTTCAAACCTTCGGCTATTTTGGGCTGACATTTACTTTTACTTGTTGCGGCTATTGCTGGAACCATAATCACAGAAGACTAAATATAACTTTAGTTTTATAGTTATTATTTCTGAGTCAGAATTTATTGAGAAATGTTTCATATTAGATAGTTTCTTAGAAAACGTTCTTTCTAACTTTTGGATACTATTGGTAGAAGTTTGTTTTTTACTGCATTGGTGCTATTCCTGCAATAATGATAACAATAGCATGATATTTCTTTAAATTTATAACTGGAATGCTATATTTTTTCAAAACGTCGATGATTTCTTATAATAGTTTATTTTTAATTTCCACTAATTTTTTTACCTTTTAATTTCAGGTATGCCCACATAAATGACCTGAACGTTATTCTACCATTAAGGAGATGGAATTATCTTGGCAGCCCAGAGTTATTCTCGTTAAAACTGGTTAATGATACACCCTGGCACCATCTAGGCTACGACATAATGGCTCTGCACACACGATGGGACCATAGTGCAGTAAAACAAGCGTTGGGCGGAGACCCCATTTTTGTAACCATTATTCGAGAGCCGGTAGATCTCTTCGAATCTCTTTATAGTTATTATAGTTTGTATAGTTTTTTTGAAAAAACGAATTTGTATGAGTTTTTAGATAAATTGGAGGATGAAAAATTCAAACGAAAAAACGATAGATTTGTCGGTAAAATTGGAAGAAATCAGATGCTCTTTGATCTTGGATTTCCTGTAAAAGATTTTGGTAAAGAAGATAAATTAAAAGATTTTGTTGACGGAGTTGAAAGAAAATTTGATTTGGTAATGATTAAAGAGAAAATGGAAGAGTCAATTGTTTTATTAAAACACCTATTGTGCTGGGAATATAAGGATTTAGTATATTTGAAACTGAACAGCAGAGCGCAAAATGAGAAAAAGAAATTGTCTGTCAACCAGGCAGATAAATTAAGAAAATGGTTAAAGGCAGATAATTATCTCTATATGAAATTGAGAGCGGTTTTTGACAGAAAGGTTGAACAATTTGGATACAAGAAGATGGAAGAAGAAAAAAAGAAATTATCCTCAGTGACAAAGCAAATTATGGAAGGCTGTTTGTCAGGAAAGAAAAAACCAGCAGGTGAAAACCTTATTCAGGAAATGAGGTTGGTTCTTCAAGTTTACAATTATTCTATTTCATTTATTCATTTAATCAGTTTTACAGTTTTTTGTTATTTTCTTCTGCTCCATTTATATTTGTTCAATATACAAAAGCTCAATACCCTCCAGCTAAGGTTAGAACTGCCCTTGAGGATCATAAAAAATAGTAATTTTGGTGGGGGGGGGCTATAAATAATTTCTCCGCAACCACCAAGCAGGGTGTACTATAATGCATCATTCTAAGATGCGAGATTTGAAAAGCTGGTTTAATTTTGTGTTGTTTTTTCTATTTAATGGAGCCATGAAACTAACGACAGTTTTTTGTGTGCAATCCAAATACCCGAATTTGGGTTGGAGCCACCCTTGAGGATGAAAAAATATTTCTCAGGCCAATAAGTACGGATTTCTGTACAACTTGCAAATATGGGTTAATTTAATCCGGGACTATGTAACAAATGAGATATATGACGTAGGATGGGAATGAGCCAAAGGCATATTTTACTTACTTCTGACATGAAGCAAAAGGTTGTCAAAAGTAGTCACTATTAGTCACAAGGTTTTCACTAGTAAGTCACAAGCGGAGATTGTGACAGTAGGTTTCTTGTCAAATTGGGTTACCTATAATATAATATTGGATGGAATCCATCTCTTTAGCCATGATTAATAAATAGATGGTTTTATTGGGTGAGCTAAAATTATACATTATAGAGAGTTCAGTCAAGTATGTCAACGTTAGTTTTTCAAGTAGCTATGTTGATATAGAATGGAAAAGATGTGTCAAACCAGTAAAAAATTAGGCATACACTGTAAAAATTGTAAAAAAAAACACAGCATTTTGGATTTTTTTATAACTCAGAAACGTTGAGTAATCAATGTGTCTTGTAAAACTTGCATTGTAGGCCAGCGTTATGTGTCAGTGTTGCCACATATTTGCTCTATTAGCAGATATAATGCCTGACCCTGTGGGAACACAAAATGAAAAACATGTTCAGGAGAAAAAAAAATGTTTTCAGATTATATTATTACATAATCTTTTATATAGCTTTAATTATATAAAAGTTGTTACGCTACATTTTTAACATTTCTTGTGGCAATATCGATGTAACTAGCGAAATATTTGAATGTGATAACATCAACTAAATACTTCTTAAGTCTCTCATTGATCAATTTAACACAAAATTTATCAATAGCTTTTATTCTATAAATTCTGTATCTTACAGATTCCTTGTGGCAATGCAGATGTAACTAGTGAAATATTTATATAAGATAACATCAACTAATGCTCTTAAGTCTCTTAATAGATTGTTTGTAAGTTTCGATTAAAGCTCACACGCAACCGAAGGGACTAAAGAAGTGAATACAAGTATAAGCCAGTATTAGCACGGGTGTAATGGACCTTAAAAACATTCAACTGACTAATCTTATTTAAAGTTGGTATACTGCACAACAGGGGAATTCAGGATCTTGTGAAACTCCCAGAAGGTCAAAGTTAGCTCTAATTACTGGACTAAACGCCCAAAAATATCCATATTGGAGTTTAAGTTGTCTGGTGGCACCTCCTTCCATGCATTCATTCTCTGTCCGTCCTTGATATGCAATACAAATTTTATACATTTCTTGTCAAGATGTCGATGTAACTAGCGAAACATTTTTATGTGACAATAATGTCTAAACAGTTCTTAAGTCTCGCATTGAATTGTATGTAAGTTTCAATTTAATTTTTCTCGCAATCAAACAGATTAAAGAACTTAATAAATAAGGTAAATAAAGTAAATCAAAAAAGTAAAGTAAATAAGGATTATTTAATGGAGATTAAAACTTATAATTGACTTAGCTAATTCAAAAGTGGAATGTTACGCAACAGGACTGGATCCAAGAGGTTGTTTCAAGGCATTTGGTCCTCCCAGAAGAACGGAACTTACGCTAATTACCGGGATGGACGGGAAAAATATCAAATCGGGAGTCCAAATGGTTGGGTGTCACCCCCTCTCAACATTTATTCTATATCTGCCCCTGCTATGTAATACCAATTTTGCAATTTTGGGAATGGAATACAAATCTTGAAAGGAAATGGAAAATCTGAAAAATATGTTTCATTTGTTTTCTTTTGCTGTTATCAAAGACAAGTCTTTTGAACAGAATAGTTTCTTAGGCATCCAAAATACGATAAATCCAAGTTGTTACTGAAAGTTCTAGTTCTGAACTATTTATATAAGTAAGAACCGAGGATATAATGCATTTTCAAAAAAAATGAGAAACTTCTGACAATCTTAGAGCCAAAAGAAGTAGGAGGAATGCTCCTGAATGATTCAGATAAATCTTGCCTCGTTTAGTTCGATAGATTATATTAGTTAGGACGCAATAATATTATACGATTAATTATTGTTTAATGCAAAGATTTGCATATATATATGTATATATATATATATATATATATATATATATATATATATATATATATATATATATATATATATATATATATATTTATAACCCATCACAAAAAACTGGGCAGAAAGCCCAGAAAAAGACAGAGTACGAAAAGAAAAAAAGAGACAACAGAAATAAAAACACACTTTGACAACTACAAACAAGGGACAAACAAAAATGATCAAAGATGGGAAGACTTCTGGCATTCGGTAGTGAAATCACAAATACGCTTCTCAGTAACTCCAGCTGGGTTTACCAAATGATACTTTCTTTGCAGAAAAATGTTACTTAACCAAGTTGGAAGTTCAATTAAATACTTTGCAAATTTAAAGTAAAGGAGATGAACTTGCTTTCTTTTGCCACAATTAAGGAAAGACCAAACAGGAACAAGGGAAAGTAAGTGAGGAACTGTTAGGCTATTATATAAGTGAAAACGGTGAACTCTACTTAGATACGAAACGTTTGAAGCCAGGGAGACATACGCAGCTCGGATCTTACTGGCATAATTTTTAATTGCCAGGCTTACAGTTTCTTTCATATTTGCTCCAATAGGCATGCCCAGGTAAGTAAGGCTGCTAGCAGAAGAAACCTCAGAGCCGGATAGACTTATTGAATTTCTATTCCCTTTATAGTTGAATGTTAGAACAACTTTTTTATCGGTATTAAAGCTAAAACCAATGTCTTCGTACTCTTCTTGGAGAAACTCAAAGGTTGAAGAGCATCCTTGAAAAGTACAGGAAAGGTTTAGTAGGTCATCTGCAAACGTAACTAATGAAATATCAAATCCTTTGAAGATAAAAGTACAGTTCAGCTTATTTTGAGCACTGGTAACACAATTATTAAACAAAACTGGAGAAGTGACAGCTCCTTGGCGTACACCTTTCAGAATCGGAAATAGTTGACTACCTTCTTTAATTCCATCCTTCAAATTTCTATACATATATCTTAAACAAGTGATTACCGCAGAATCAGTACCTTTCAAAAGGGCCTCAAGCAAAACCTGCGAAAATATACATGAGTCAAAAGCTCTTGCAACATCCTGTGCACATAAGACCAGGAAATCACCTCTTTCCTCAATATCCTTCAGCACAATTATAAGTAGAAAGAGAGCATGCTCTCTCCCTAAGCTTCGCTGGTACTCAAACTAACATGGAGGGGCGGAACACTTTTCTTCAATACCTTTTGTCAAAAAGAATTAAAGATCTTAAAGTAGTACATGAGATGGTAATGTGGCGATAAGAACTGCACAGAGAAGCGTTTTTTTTTGTCCTTTTTAACGATGGGGTTTATTTGTCTGATGCAAAATTGCAAAGCGGCTACGCAACAAACAATGATCATCTGAAGCAATAGTGCTAAATGTTGCTCGATTAAAGAGCCGGCAAGTTACAGGTGTCTTACTGAAATAGAATCAACACCAGAGGAAGATTTTTTCTTTAGTTTCAGAATCAAAGAGTGAATAGCACTTGGCGACACAGCCAGGAGAGATTTGGTCCTATTTGAAAGAACAAGTCAAGCTGTTTTTCAAAGATCTCTTCCATGATTTTGTTGGGAGCACTGAAATCCCTTGCAAAATGTTCAACCCACTTTTTTTCAGGCACACTAGCACACTAGGCTTTGGTAGTCTTGCTGTACTTCCAGAGTTTGGAGGGGTCAACAGCAATACGGATTACATTTTTCTGGATCGGCCTTAACATATGGTTTTTCAGTTCCTTGGTAAATTTCCGTTTCGTATGGAGCCTCAAGTCATTTACTAAGCCATCTCATGGGCGACCACAGACGTTTCAAATAGAAAGCCATAGCTTGCCTGAATTACACGCATTCACTTGTTCTCTATTTTTTTTTTTTTTATCAATCTTCTAGCTGAGACTTTTTACGAACACGTCGGAGAGGAACGGTGCTTCGTTCATCACATTTCAAAACGTGATTTATTTGTGCCAAGTAGGAAGTGAGTTCAATTGAAATGTTCTTTTCAATAAGTGGCAGCACAGCGCGGTTGCATAAAAGATGGAAAGGCACTTTGATTTCGCTCAGCATCTCGTCGCAGACTTTACTGAAGGACTCTCTTGACACATTTTTCCAATCTCGGTAGGAAAACCAATTTGATTCTGTATTTTGAGCCATAGGTGGGGATGAGTAAAAGCTAGTAGAGATAGGAAGGTAAAACTTTAGCCTCGTGACTGCCAAACGAAGCAGCAACATGGTCTAATTTAGAAGTTGAGGAAAGCAGCCCAATATATGAAAAGTTGTCATTTTTAGACCATACACAATAGTCGGGAGGGACACAGCCCCAAGAGATTTGTGATCGGGGAGACATTGTATTCGTTATATTTACATTAAAATCTCCGCTGATTATAACAGATTTAGAGGCAACTTTTTTTTAAGAAAAAGCTTGCAGTCATACGCAAATCGTGAATCAGACTGTTCGTTGTTATAATTTATAGGCATAGAAACGTTAATTACTAAATGATTTTCAAGCTTACCGGCAATAAATTAATCGGTCTCTGCTAATAGCTTGCTAGGGAATCGGGATAGGATAGCGAGACCGCCAGAAGGTCTGCCTCGCAGTCTCACAACTGCACTACGAAAGAGGAGATACAAATTGGAAAATAGTTGTAACAGGCTTTGGCGGTCTTCCGAAAGGAAATGCTCCTGAATGAGAACTAGGTCATGGGACTGCAAGAACTGTGAAAGAATTGGGATTCGATCGGTAACTTTTCCATTAATAATTCCATTTTTGTAAAAACAAAAACTCTTGAATGGGTAATCGTTCGAGACTGATCACTAATGGGACCTTCATTGCTCGAAATAAATCTTCTTTTGTTTCAAATTTCATCCTAAAGGATCTGGTAGGGCCACTTTTCTTTGCTTTACTACACTTCGGCACAAGAGACTTAATATCATCAGAAGTCATATGATTTGGGACATGCCTAACTATTCCAAAGTGAGAAGAACTTTTAACCTTAGCACTAATGATACTGCTAGAGCTATTAAGCGCATTCCCTATTGCGTGACCATCACATTTGGATGCAGCGATTGCTTTCCAGTCCCCACGGGTGCACTTTAGCTCAACCATTTTTGAGCTTACATCAGGACATGCTTGTTCTAGGAAGTCCTTCCTTAATTCCGGTTTGGCTAGGTTACTTGGTAGATTTTTGACAATCACGGCATAGGATTGTTTGGAAATATATTCAGCAGGGACTTCACCAGTTACAGGTTTACTTTTCGAAAAGTTTTTTTTTTCCATCAGAATGTTGGGATCGAGGGGACTTCTTATGGCTCAAAAATAAGGAAAGTAGGCAGAGCAACCTTATCGTCATCACAAGTCTGAAACAATTTGATCATTTCCAAAATATTGTCGCTCATAGCAACCTTTTTGAACATTCGAGCAAGACAATTCGTTTCTGTCCATAAGATCTCTTTTGCTTTCATGATGTCTTTTTTCTCTGGAAAAACTGGTCTGCTCTCTATGCAACTTCATCATGGCTTTTTACAATTTTTACAGCCCGTGATAAACAATTTAATACAGGATTCCAAATGAGCTTACCGACCATCGCAAATATGCAACAACATTAACACAGAAAATAAAACGTTCAGTAAGCGTTAGCTTATACGAACTAGATGGGACGTACCCCAATAAACAAGGGAAGAGTTAGCCCCCGCTCACCGATTCCCAGCAGTCTAAGGGACACTCTCCCCGCAGGTACAACGGCGCTTGGGACGCGGAACTGCCCCTCTTCTGCTTGTATATTCGGGGTGTCTTCAACAACTAAAAGCAGTTAATTCACTTAATCCAAATCACTGTCAAAATCAGAATAATAACCAAGCCAAAAGACTGCTCCTTTCACTAGGTAAAATAATTCATAAGAAACTTGCCAAACAGCTTATCCAGAAATAAAGATCTATTTTTCACTTATAATATATTCCGAAACTAGACGGTTAATCTGACTATATATATATATATATATATATATATATATATATATATATATATATATATATATATATATATATATATATATATATATATATATATATATATATATATATTTTGATTTTGTCTCAAAAGTATGTTTTAGAAAAAGTTTCTGATGATCCTGTTTTTCGTAGGAAAAGCGCTGGATGTCGATTGTTTGCACTTGACGAATATAGTTTTTTGGATGAAATCAAAATAGCTCAATGGAAGCGAGCAGACAAGAAAGAGTTGCAGTCAGTTGGTTCCAGATAAGAAGATGAGAACGTAGAATGAATATTGCCTTATCATAGGAAGTGACTCTCCTTCGTTAAAAGCAAAAAGTGTGGAGTCAGTAGGTCTTTTAGTCATAAAACCAAAAAATGTGTGCAAATACATTTTCATGAATTGCAACCTCCAATTTTTATAAAGAACTGTCTTTTTTATAAAGAGCCATATTTTTTTTTACAGAATCCTCTTTAAAATTTTAGTTCATTTTTCTAGTTTTAAAACACAACCTGTTATGCATGATTTGTCAGTCGGACTTTGGATTTTTGAGCGATAGGAATTGGGACTATTCGTTAATTGCCATAGATATTTCTAAATATTAAATAAAGATTTTGAGATATTTCGAAGGTTGGCTCATATGGACTCTCAACTGGTAACCTAACAATTGCAAAAGTTTTATGTGCGTTTTTGAAAATTTTTATGGACCTAGGAAGCTTGGATTGAAGCTGCGGTAATGTTTGATGATATAGTAATAAGAAGAAAAAGAAGAATTTGCGCATTGATTTGTGTGTTCAATTTATGAATAGGTGAGAAACAGTAATAGCCGATGCTTAGAATTAAACGCCACTGTTCAGTTCTGTTCAGTTTAGTTCACTTCATTTATAAATCAAATACATTTAACTAATATGTATGTACCCGCCCCAAGAAAGATACAAAAAAACACCTGCGACTGGGTGGGTACATAAAACTCATTTTCTAACTAATAATTCACTACAAACGAAACAGCAACAAAAACACGAAAAAAAACGAGAAAAAACGATAACTAATAACAACCAATCTCTCATCAACTCATCAATAATAATAACCAATCTCATAATAATAAACAGAAAAGAGAGAAAAAAAGAAAAGAAAAAAAATAAATGAATACATAAAAGAACTACGAACCTTGGCCTAGCAAATACTTGAGCATTTGGGTTGCTCAGCAACCCAAATGCTCTCTGGAATGGAGTTTCATAATAATGATAGATGGTAATAAGCTTACCTAAGATATGGATGTCAGGTGATTGATTTTTCTAACGATAATTTTGACAGGACCTGTGCCTGTCATCATCAGGTTAAATTCAAATTTCTTGCCAGAAAGTAAAACCACTAAATAAATAAAACTAAAAACACTGAACAACACTAAGGATGAGCCGAACCTGGAATTATTGTTGTGCCGTGGCCCGAATTTTGGTAGAGGTATCGATGGCTGCTGTCCTAGTAGATCTTAAAGAGGTTGGGCCTTTAGGAAGGGGGTGGAGTTTTTTGTGAGTTTTCAATTTATGGGAGACGGGTTCCTAAATTTCGCTAATGTGATTATATAACTTCGTTCCACACATTAGGCCCCCAAAATCTAGTAAGGAAGCCGGCCCTAGTCCCACTTTTGTGCGGTACGGCGAAATCACTAGCGTTACGCGTTTCATAATCATGCAAATATGCATTTTCATTAAAGTAATCACGAAAAATTTCTGGATTTACATTATTCCAACTTTGATAAGTAAAAATTCCAACTTGGTACTCCCGTAGCTGTCCTACATTCGGCACTTGCAACTTTTTGAACCAAGCTGTGATGTTGTATTCACCTTCAAAATGTCTACCAATAAGATGCATTGTTTTATTTTGAAGAATCGGAACACGTTTCAAATTCACATAAAAATTCTTGCATAAACCATGCAGCCATACGAAATATATGTATGAATCAGAACGTGGTATAAAAGCAATTAAACTCTCAGAGGTAAGAAATTTTAAAACATTGAATTGCTCCAAGGCCACGGGCAATTTTTGTTGAAACAACATCACTGTGGCATTTCCACGAAAGATTACAATCAGTGTAAAAACCTAAATAAGGGATTTCCTGAACCTGAATTGCACTTTTACGAAACACGATGGAAATATCCAAATATTTTTACCAAATGTTTTTGCTGCTTGAAATAAGATGGAATAAGCGAGGGTATTAATAAAATATGTGCTATTATTCGATAAACGATGAAAAACATACAAATGTATTGTTAAGTTTGTGTTGTCTCCTCAAAATATGATAAATAAATGCAAATAATTCGTTCAAATGAGTTGTTTTTCGAAAATTTATGGTGATATCTATTTCCAAATGGTTATAGGTGGCAGCATAATCGAATTTTAAGCTAGGTTTGGTATTCTTTGCTGCCTGCAGCACAAGTGCTTGCTATTGGCATTGGTAGGCTGCCTGGAGGGGGATATGGAGCCCTCCAAAGGTTTACCCAAGGGGAGCAAACACACTAGCACACCCCACACTAGCACACACTTTATTGATATTTGGGGCCCTTAAGGGATACATCGGGCCCTCAAATGGTTGGTCCATGGTCCAGGTCCATCAAAAGTTCCCTCTTAAAATTCCCATATTAAATAATTCATAGGGGACAAATTTCACTAGCAAGAAATTTATTGATATTTGGGAGCCCCCTGGAAGGGGAATATGGGCATCCGAAGACTGACCGAATAAAGGATCTGGGTTGTTGGGGACATTGATGATAACAAGCTCCTTCTGAAAACAGCATATTAAATGATTCATGGGGAGCAATATTCAGAAGTTTGAAATTCATTGAGATTGGGGCCCCCTGGGAAGGGGGACATGGGGGGCTCCTAAGATTGGTCCAAGAAGGGTGGCTCAAGGCTACTAACGAATCTTCTCTGTGATTTCTTAAAGAATGTTAAGAATTCCTGTAATGGGACTCAGCTTTTCTAGATCTTCTATTATGATCTTCGTGAACTCTTTCTAGTATGATGTAGCTCCTTTTCCAAGACCTTCGTTTTGTTTTAAAATTTATTTGGCTGCTAAGGTTACCCTTTCTTCCATCAGTTTCTTACTTTGTTAGTCTAAACCTGTATTTCTCCCAATTCTTGTAGATTTCATTCCATTTGATATTTTTCTCCTCGTCAACTCCAGATTCGCCACATCTATTCCAGCGTGTCTGTCTTGACATTGAGGAGCCTGATAGTTAGTTTGAATAGTTACGTTTGATCCATCCTATAGTCTATATAAATCTGTAGTCATAAGAGTGGTACACTTGTTCAAGATTGTTTCAAATATAACTGTAAGATTAAGTGTATCGAAGAAGAAATATCTAAGACAAAGTGGTTTCCGTGTAAGAAAGCTTGCCACATTCCAACCATATGGGAACTATTGGTTTCATCTCACTACCACTAGCATCTTTAAGTTCCAACAGAGTGAAACCATTCATATCAAATAGTGAAATATGTTTCCTACATACAATAATATATATTATCTATATTGACAATGTTATGGCTGTGAACTCTTGCTCTTAACCATTGTGAATTTCCATATGTAAACAATAGCAGTTGCTAAAGTATGACATAACAACCTTCTGCTTTTATAGCGTAAAATGTAAACACTCTTGTACAAGATTAAATAAAAAAAAATAGTTTTTTTTTAACTGAAAGTAAGGAGCAACATTAAAACTTAAAACGAACAGAAATTACTCCGTGTACGAAAAAGGCTGTTCCCTTCTCAACGCCTCGCTCTTTACGGTAAAGTTTTTAATTGTTCTAAAAAGTAAAATTGTGGCAAAGAGTCAAACTTTTGCGTAAAGAGCGGGGCGTGGAGAAGGAAACAGCCCCTTTCGTACACGGAGTAATTTCTGTTCGTTAGAAAATCCTGCGCCTTTTTCATTGAATTCCTCTTCCCCCATGACGTATTCCTCCAAGGAAAGATCCTCCCACATAGCCCCCTCCCCTCAACCCCACCCCATAAACCAAAACAAATTCCCCCTGAAAACGTCTGTACACTTCCCAATAACCATTACTGTATGTAAACACTGTTCAAAGTTTGTAACTTGCAGCCCCTCCCACAGGGACTGTGGGGGAGTAAGTCATTCCCAAAGACATAGGTATTATTGTTTTCGACTATGTGGAACAAAATGGCTATCTCAAAATTTTGATCCGTTGACTTTGGGAAACAAATGAGCGTGGGAGGGGGCCTAGGTGCCCTCCAATTTTTTTGGTCACTTAAAAAGTGCACTAGAACTTTTCATTTCCGTTAGAATGAGCCCTCTTGCGACATTCTAGGACCATTTGGTCGATACAATGACCCCTGGGGAAAAGGAAAAAACAAAAAAAAACAAACAAACAAATAAACACGCACCCGTGATTTGTCTTCTGGCAAAAAATACGAAATTCCACATTTTTGTAGATAGGAGCTTGATACGCTGATACGCTGAATGCGATGGTGTGATTTTCGTTAAGATTCTATGACTTCTAGGGAGTATTTTCCCCTATTTTCCAAAATAAGGTAAATTTTCTCCGGCTCGTAACTTTTGATGACAAAGACTAAATTTGATGAAACTTATATATTGAAAATCAGCATAAAAATCCGCTTCTTTTGATGTATCTTTTAGCATCAAAATTCTGCTTTTTAGATTTTTGTTTACTATTGAGCCGGGTCGCTCCTTACTACAGTTCGTTACCACGAACTGTTTGAAAGGCTAGGACGTTGGGAAAACCTGTGTGTTCGATTTACGAAGGTTTTTGGAATAAAAAAAAGTGTTGTTGACCCTCAATCTACTTCATTGATAAGGACTTTTGAATTTACATTTGTAAACATTACGCTAACGTCATGAAATGTCTTGAGGAAGGTGCTAAGATTATTTTTTTACATGCAAGGGTTCCCTACTTGACTAGCGTCTAGGAAAAATCCTTGAAGGAACAAATCTTGAAAAATGTCTTGCACCGTCTTAAAAAAATATCTTGGAGAAAAAAGTCTCGAAAAGTATTGAAAATGTCTTGAAGAAAAAAAACCATCTCGGGAAAACATCTGAAAGAAAAATAATCATAAAAAATGTCTTAAAAAATTGAAAAACGTCTTGAAAAACGTTCTCTCCCCCTGATTCCCTTAGTAAATTTAATAAATCTTGAGCTTACGAGCAGTAAAAGGTGGCTACTGCAACAGATGTTTATTGTCTCATTGTAAAGATCTTGATCATACAAATTGTTCTTTGTAAATTCATCTCGGTAACTCCATCATCAAAAATGACATTTTTTGGTGCAATAATATTGACTGTTTTGTTTGCCAGTAAAAGCAACAATAGCAAATCTTGAAAAATGTCTTGCAACGTCTTAAACATTTTGAAGAAAAAAGTCTCAAAACATATTGAAAAATGTCTTGAAGGAAAAAAACATTTCGGGAAAACATCTGGAAGAAAACAATCTTGAAAAATGTCATTAAAAAAAATTGAAAAAACGTCTTGAAAAACCATTTTGAAGAAAAATATTCTTGAAATGTATTTTAAAATGTCTTGGGAAATGCGTTAAGAGTTTTTCCCAATTGGCCTGAAGGTTCTTAGACATTTAAATTTGCAAAAATAAGCAATAGCACTTCCTAAAGTATGGTACACCAGTGCGTAATAGACCAAATCAGCAATATCACTATGCGTCTTCAAGAAGGCCCTTAGGGCTCGCCATGGCTCATAGTGCTTAAGCGGGGGTTCCACACTGGACAAGCATCTTTGAAAATGCTCTTAAGGGGCGCTGTGACCTGATCCATAACCCTATACTACTATCAGGACATTTTATAGAGCTCATTATCCAGACCTGGAAAAACAATAAAAAATTTTTGTTCCCAAGAAACAATTATGATTTTAAGCTATGACATAAATATTAATGTAAAGGCAAGTAATATCGGCCATGGGCCCATTGTTAACCTAAAAAGAAAGTGTTATTTTAGCCATTTCTCTTAGGAGTGCCAAGAGCCTAAATTTCCCCTGTATTAGTCTGAAAAGAATCGTGTATTTCCGTTGTCATGAAAAACCTAATGGGCAATGCCCTCCAATCGTCTTTATTAGAATACAAAGTTTTCAACACTAGAGCGCACTATTTCTAGAAGCAGGGTGATCTTAGTTAATCCCTCTATTATTAACACAAAAGGAATGTCTCTTTCTTAGCTATTTCCCTGGGGGTCTTTCCTCCAAACTATTGGAAAGCCCCCCCCCCCGTTAACCCATAGGGAATGAGTTACTTATTAAACATGTGTAACATCATCGATGTTTTAATAGTTCTCAGAAAAATTGAGCTTTTAGTGTTGGAAAGCCCTTTGAGGCTTTTATTGAGCTGAAAAGAATGGATTGTTCTTAAGATAGGCAATACTATTGAACCCCCCTCTCAGAGGCTGCGAACAAGGGATTTTAGATATTCTACTATTTCATTACTCCACCATGCGTAAGTCACACATAGTTAGGCTTCATTGCTCTTTTTAAAAAACGCATTGAATGCGAAACTCATCTTACCCCTAGGAAGCAGGATTGTCCAAAAAATATGACTAGATGAATTTAAATACATCTTATTTTCATTTATTTGAAAGGCTATAGTTAATCTCCATAAGAATGCATATTTTTAGAACCAGCAAGATCCTAGCCATCTCCTCTTTTATTAAAGCGAAAAAAAATTTGTTTTAACTATTTCTTTTTAATACGAAGGGGCTCCTAAATGCCCCTGAAACTATCGAGAGGACTCTGTCATTTTCTCTATTAATAAGCTGGAAAGAAACCTATTTCTTAGAATGGGTAATACCATGAAACCACCCACTAGGAGCAACGAACAAGGCTCCTAACATCCTAGTTGCTTCAACCCATGCTGAAAAAAACTAAGCTTTATGAGAAAGATCAATATTTTTACTTATATTAAGATCGTCAGCTCTATCTTGCAGGGTGACTGCGTTCCCCCATGATGGGGGGCTGAAGGGGGCTTATTCCTGCCTTGTATGGGGAGAAAATGTCTTGAAGGCCTAGTAAGTTACCATGGGGCGGGGGAGGGTAGAAGACTTCGAAACTGCACATTGCTTGGGAGGTCGAGGGACCGTCTCCAGACTTTGTAGAGCTGTGGTTATTGCAGCTCCTGCCCTTCCCTGTTTTAGAGAGGGGGGTGGACGTTGCTCTGAAATTTCCTTAAAAAGAAATTAAATCTTACTTTTCGGTGAAGTACAAAAACACATCTTATTTTAAACAACAAAGAGAGATAAAACTCTACAAAAAAACCTCAAACGAAACTACGGCCAGTAGAGAGGAAAGACTAAAATCAAGTTCAATTTCAAGTTCTATTTATTTTCATTAAATAACAATAACAACAACAATATCCCAAAGGGCTCAATGGCCCGTTATTTGGGAAACGGCATACAATAAATAAAGAATCATAAAACTTGTCATAAATATACTAGCCAACATCTAAATATAAATATATAAGGAAAAGAAATCAACTCACCGGCAGTCCCCACGAAACAGCGACCCTCACATCACCCGACAATAAAATACAAATTAAAATTCTCGCGTCATCGAGGATAAAACACCAACAAAACAACAACCCAAAAAAGAAAAAAAATAAATAAACCATAAGAAACATTTAATAAGAAGCCTTTAATAAGAAACTTTTCATCTGTCTCTTAAAGGAGCCAAGTGTTCGTGATTGCCGGATCTCAGCGGGAGCCAAGTTCCAAGCACGCCCCACAGTCACAGCCAGGCCGAAGTCTGAACGAACCGAGGGACTAGCTGGAATCATCACATCCTCCCGGTTACGAACCATATACAAATTTACTTCCCCTACTAGTTTAAGCAGTCCCGAAAAACAACATGGGAGATCTCCCTGGAAGTATTGATATGCCAACGAAGATAGAGATAAAACATAAATATCTTTAATTTTGAGGAGGTCAAGAGGAGTGTGTGTAGCCGACTGGAGAATTCTTGCCGCTTTCAAAAAGATTGTGAATAGGAGCAAGTACCGAGGAAAATGTGGACATCCACACAGACGAACAGTAACATATATAAGGGTAAATCAGAGAGAAGTATAAAAGACGGAGGATAGGGAAAGGAAATAAACGCTTTAATTTTCGGATGATCCCAAGTCCACGGGAAATTTTCACTCTTATTATTTGAACATGCAATTTAAATGATAAATTTTCATCCAAAAGAACTCCCAGGAATCGCATATATCGATCCGGGGGACGAAATAACGTGGATATTTCGCCTATATCGAAACTAGGCGTCCTCAGCACAAGATAAAAAGAAAACTAAACTAAAAACAAATACAACCACCACTAATAATAATAAATACAATTGTCGCTACTGATCCATGTAGGGAAAAGAAGCTATTCGAGTTACTTCAATGAGAACATCAAGAAAACTAAACTAAAAACAAATAAACTAAAAACTGTAGACTAAAAACTCGAATAGCTTCTTTTCCCTACGTAGATCAGTAGCGACAATTGTATTTATTATTATTGGTGGTGGTTTTGTTTGATTTTAGTTTAGTTTTCTTTTTATCTTGTGCTGAGGACGCCTAGTTTGGATACAGGCGAAATATCCGCGTTGTTTTAGTCTTTGCTCTCTACTGGCCGTAGTCTTGTTTGAGATTTTTTTTTGTAGAGTTTTATCTCTCTTTGTTGTTTATTGTCATCTCTGGCCAGTTCGGCTTAAGAACTTTCATACATCTTATTTTCAACATGTAACCACTTAAATTTAATACATTGCATCCCTACCCAATTTGACGGGGGGCCCGCAAAAAATGCCGTATTGATATGGGACTATGGGTGGGAAATGGTGCGTAAATCCCTTTGCTCTATGAGGAATTTAAACTTTCTTAACCCTAGTAAGGAGGAAAGATTTGAAAAAGCAAAAATCATTTATCGTAAATTTGTGTTTTTAGTCTCACTATAATATACTAAAAGAATTCACTCTTCAGAAATATTTCGTTCTTCAGCTTCTAGTAGCTCATGCGTAGCTATCCATAGCCCCATGCATATCATCAAAATTCTTATGTTTTTCGAAATAACTTGAGCCCAAAAAATTTGAATTCCTTAATATTTGCAAAACTCTTATTTACTGCTTTCTCAACGTCGCTACAAATCTAACTGCCCCTCTCTCTCACTCCATCAAGGTGAGGAAGTGGTGTCAGCTCACAAGTATACCGGGGCATGAAATCTATTTTCTTAGCGTCTAGGGGGAAAAGATTTGGCATTTCACAGCATTTTCAATGAAAATACAAAAAGGGTTTCCTCCACAACATACTCTCCGAAACTACTGATTTGCTTTAAATATTCGATGTGAATATCTTCATTGATATATAGATGAATATTACGCTATACGAAAATTTTCCAAGCAAAAATAATATAGTTTTTGTCTTGAATATTTACTCTTTTGCATGATCAACTAACGACTAATAACTTGTTTGCCCTCCTTTGGGAATAGATGCTAACTGCTTAAAATGGAATTAGTTAGAAAAAGGCCATCCCCCTTAAATATCAAAGATTTAATGCATATGGAACACGCTTTTTTACATCATTTTACGTAAGGATTCAACTAAAGGGCTTTAATTTACCAGACAAAATCACGTGTTAAAAGCTTTCCTTTCCCTGCAATTATTTAACTATATGCCAGATGATACCTGCCAATTGTAAATAAGGTATAATCTGGATTACACCCTACACACGATGGATAATAATTACCTTGGCTTAAAACACATCTGTCATCCTATACAATTC
This sequence comes from Artemia franciscana, assembly GCF_032884065.1. Taxonomy (NCBI): domain Eukaryota; kingdom Metazoa; phylum Arthropoda; class Branchiopoda; order Anostraca; family Artemiidae; genus Artemia; species Artemia franciscana. Next base: position 30,246,853 of record NC_088868.1, on the reverse strand, counting down.
CATACAATTTGAAATAACAGACGAGAATAGTGTATATTTTGCGAGAAAATTTGGTTATTATATCACTGAAAGAACCAAGTAATAGCAGGCAGGAGGGGTTTTTAGGTGCTTATCTAATATAAAGGGTTATAGAAGGTTCAATTTGGGTATGCATACCTTATTTTATTTTTTCGGGGCGGGAGGTATATAGAAAAAGAGGCTCACAACCACAGATTTACAACCTTTGCCCTGACGTTATGGGGGGGGGGCGTGGCCTTCCTAGAGGCATAAATAGTTTTTTTTTTACAATTGTCGAAATATTTCGGGACCAGTTAAGGATAAATTAAACGTTCTAGTGTCCTTTTTAAGTTACCAAAAATTGGAGGGCAACTAGACCCCCTCCCATCCCGGTCTTTCCTCAAAGTCGTCTAATCAGCATTTTGAGATAGCCATTTTGTTCAGAATAGCTGAAAGGTTCAATAACTATGCCTTTTGAGATTTATCCCCTACAGTCCTTGGGGATAGGCTATTGGGAAAGAACTTGAACTTCTACAATATGGTTTTCAGATAGGCTGAATCTGATGATGAGTTTCCCCATTTTTAAAAATAGTAATCATTAGTAACTGAAACTCTAAAAAATGAATTTTAATAACAACAGATACATCAAAGAATCAGCTTATTATGCTGATTCTAAATGTATAAGATTCATCAAGTTTAGTGGCAACCCTTCATATACGGAATAAACCTGCCAAAATTATTATGCGAATTTTGCTTTGATTTTCATGCACGGCGAGCCAAATTCCAACCTGCATTGCTTGACAAACCTTAAGAAATTAAATAAGAAAACCAAGTTTGTTTTTTTTACTGAAAGTAAGGAGCGACATTAAAACTTAAAACCAACAGAAATTATTCTGCATGTGAAAGGGGCTGCCCGATCCTAAAGGCCTCAATATGGCTCCATACATTTATTTAAAACATCTTATTTTTTTTTAAATCAGTTTCTTTTTATTAGTCTTACTTTCTCTTTGTCGACTCAATTTGATATGTGAAGATGTTGAGGGGAATTGTCTGGGAGGAAATTTTTACCGGGTTGGAGGTATCTAGAGTATTTTTCCTTTGGAGGAGGGATTTTTCACGGGGGAAATTCTCCAGAAGGAATTTTCAGCGGGAGTAACTTTCTACTACGGGCTGGGGTATTTGCGTGAAAAATTTTCCATGGAAGAGGGTATTTCCGGAGTGATTTTAAAAACAATCTTTTCAGATGAAAGTCTTTTGCAGATGAAAGTGCGCTAAGAAAATTTTTCACCAGGAACCGTACGCAAGGAAATTTTTGGGTGAAATTTTCAGCTAGAATAGAATTTTCTAGTAGGATTTTTCCTGGCGGGGGACTCGGATTTTGCGTGAAAATAACTTTTCATAGAGGTTTTGTCCTTGAAGAGAAGGAATTTTCTGTGGAGGAGGAGCCAGATTTCCCGGTATGATTTAAAAACGATCAGAATTAAAATTAAAATTTTTTTTTTCAATAGAAAGTAAGGAGCAGCATCAAGACTTAAAACGAACATAAATTATTAATGTTGTGAGTGGGTTGCCCCCCCCCCCCCCCTTTTCAATACTTCGCTCTTTACGCTAAAGTAACGCCCGTACTTGACGCTAGAGACTAGTTCCTGATTTTTTAAGAACGATTCCTAAAACACAACAGCAGTTTGACTACAATAATTAGCTTTTTTTTAAAGGTCAGAAGAACTTCAGCGTAAAGAGTGAGGCATTGAAAAGGGGGCAGTCCGTTAATATAATTGATAATATGTGAGATGTTAAGTTTTTTTGTGTTACTGAAACTTTAAAAAACGGAATCTAAATACCAATAGATATGTTGAATGAATCAGATTTATATTTCGGTTCTAAATATAGAAGTTTCATTATGTTTGGTCTTACCCATTAAAGGTTACGAGCCTGAGAATTGTTGTCTTAATTTTGCTAAGAAATTAAGTGCGCTAAGAAAACCTTTCACCAGGAACCGTGAGCAAGAAAATTTTCGGGTGAAATTTTCAGATAGAATAGAATTTTCAAGTAGGATTTTTCCTGGCGGCGGAATCGGATTTTGCGTGAAAATAACTTTTCCTAGATGTTGTGTCCTTGGAGAGATAGAATTTTCTGTGGAGGAGGAGCCAGATTTCCCGGCATGATTTAAAAACGATCAGAAATAAAATTAAAAAAAAAGTTTCTTTTTCAATAGAAAGTAAGGAGCAGCATCAAGACTTAAAACGAACATAAACTATTAATTTTGTGAATGGGTTGCCCCCCCCTTTTTTTCAATACCTCGCTCTTTACGCTAAAGTAACGCTCGTACTTGACGCTAGAGACTATGTCCTGATTCTTTAAGAACGATTCCTAAAACACAACAGCAGTTTAATTACAATACTTAGCTTTTTTTTAAAGCTCAGAAGAACTTCAGCGTAAAGAGTGAGGCATTGAAAAGGGGGCAGTCGACTAATATAATTGATAATATGTGAAATATTAAGTTTTTTTGTGTTACTAAAACTTTAAAAAACGGAATCTAAATACAAATCGACATGTTGAATGAATCAGATTGTTATTGCGGTTCTAAATATAAAAGTTTCATTATGTTTAGTCTTAACCATTAAAGGTTACGAGCCTGAGAATGTTTGTCTTAATTTTGAAAAAGGGGGACAAATCTCCTAAAAGTCATTGAATCTTAATGCAAATCACACCATCAGATTCAGACTAACAGAGAACCCTACTGTAGAGGTTCCGAGCTCCTATCTGCAAAAGTGTGGAATTTCATATTTTTTGTGAGAAGAAAGATTACAGATTCGTGTTTGTTTTTTCTTTGTTTTTTTTTTCTTCAAGAGTGATCATATCAACCAAATGGTCTTAAGATATCAGAAATGGAAAGGGCTCATTCAAACAGGAATTAAAAGTTCTGGTGCCCCTTTAAGTGACCAAAAACAATTGGAGGGGAACTAGGCCCCCTCCCATGCTCCTTTCTTCTCAAAAATTTTGATCAGAATTTTGAGATAGGGATTTTGTTCAGTATAGTTGAAAAGCCTAACAATTATGCCTTTTGAGATATCATGACCCCCCCCCCCCCACAGCCCCCTGGGAAAATTCTTTTTTTAAATATTTTGAAAAAACTTATTTTTTTATATTTTATGTTGATGTAACTTAGACTTTTTTTTATAGTGTAGTTGTAGGTTAGTACTATTTTTATATTTGTTGAATATCCTCCTTCTCATGCCCTGAAAGTTTCAATCTAATACCGAAATAGCTGATCCATCTTCGCAGCAAACTTTGACATTTTAGTTTTTATCCTTGCCTTTAGCATGATTAAATAAAAAAAAAGTTTTTTTTTTAACTGAAAGTAAGGAGCAACATTAAAATTAAAAAAAAAGCATATATTACTCCGTATATAAAAGGGGCTGTTCCATCCTCAAAGCCCCGCTCTTTATGCTAAAATTTGACTCTTTCTCTTAACTCTACTTTTTAAAACATTAAAAAAAACTTTAGCGTAAAGAGCGGGCTGTTGAGGACGGAACTGCCCCTTTCAGGTATGGAGTAATTTCTGTTCATTTTAAGTTTTAATGTCGCTCCTTACTTTCACTTTAAAAAAAACTTGTTTTTTTTAAATGCATGTTTTGATTTTGGCTCCCACACATAAATAATTAAAACGAAATTGGCATATTATTTTTTTTTTGGCTAAACAGCTTTCTCGGAGTTTTAATCGGAAGATTTTGAGAAAAAAGCAGCGGGGAGGAAGCCTAGTTGCCCTCCGATTTGTGATTACTTAAAAAGGCAACTAGAACTTTTAATTTGTTACGAATGTTTTCATTTGTAAAAGATATACGTAACTTACGAATTAACTTACGCAAAGAACTTCTGTATTCGTATGTTTTTATTACACATATGAGGGGGGTTTACCCCCTCGTCAATACCTCACTCTTTACACTAAAGCATAAATTTTGTCCCAATTCCTTAAGAATGACCCCTGAATCACAAAGGTCGTAGAATAAATAGTCGAAATTACTAAAAATTCTTTAGCGTAAAGAGCGAGGTATTAGGAGGAGATGAACCCCTCATATGCGTAATAATTTCTGTTCGTTTTAAGTTTTAATGCTGTTCCTTACTTTCACTTGAAAAAACTTTTCATACTTTTTTTTTCATTGTTTTTTTTTAGATAATGCTAGAAAATCTTGCGCCCCCTTCATGGAAATTATCGTCCCCCATGAAAAATTCCTCCATGGAAAGATCCTCCCAATTACCCTCCCCTCCAACTTCTCCCCCCCCCCAAACCAAAAAATCCCCCCGAGAACGTATGTACACTTCCCAATAACCATTACTACATGTAAACACTGGTCATAAAGCATATAAAAAGAAGAGCCTTAAAAAGTGAAGTTTGTAACTTGCAGCCCCTCCCACGGGAACAGTGGGGGAGTAAGCTGTCCCCAATGACATAGTTATTAGGTTTTTCGACTAGAGTGAATAAAATGGACATTTCAGAATTTTGATCAGGTTATTTTGGGGAAAAATGAGCGCGGGAGGGGGCCTAGGTACCCTTCAATTTTCTGGTCACTTAAAAAGGGCATTGGAACTTTTCATTCCCGTTAGAATGAGCCATCTTGCAATATTCTAGGACCACTGGACCGATACGATCACCCCTGGAAAAAAAAACAAAAAAAAACAAATAAACACGCACCCATGATCGGTCTTCTGACAAAAATACGAATTTTCACATTTTTGTAGATAGGAGCTTGAAACTTGTATAGTGGGGTTCTCCGATACGCTGAATGATTTTTGTTAAGATTCTATGACTTTTAGGGGGTGTTTCCCCCTATTTTTTAAAATAAAGCAAATTTTCTCAGGCTCATAACTTTTGACAGGTAAGACTAAACTTAATGAAACTTATATATTTAAAATCAACATTAAAATGCAATTCTTTTGATGTAACTATTGGTATCAAAGTACCATTTTTTAGAGTTGCGGTTACTATTGAGCCAGGTCGCTCTTTGCTACAGTTCGTTACCACGAATTGTTTGAATAGAGGATAAACAGAATAACTAGGTCCCACTTGAGGATGTTTATAGAATTTTACCTTAGGAGAGATAACATTTCATGGGAGGCAAAGATTTCAAGAGGGCTAAAAATGGTAAAGAAGGCCTTGGAGGGAACAATTCTTCTAACTCATCATCATTCGTAAAACTTGTTTTGTCTGAATACTTATATTTACTCAAACGTTTTACCAAAATAACTCTTGTTATAATTTTCAACTGTAGATTGCTTGTGTGCCTCAACTTTTCCCGTTATTTTGGAGAGAGTTAAATTGAAAGCAAGTTTAAAAACTCAATAGGCATAAATTTTCGAAGCGCAATAAGGGCTTTGCTGTTAAATTGTTTAGATTTAACTGATTTAATTGTTTAATTTAATTGTTTAATTGTTTAGATTAGAACAAAGGATGGATCGTAGTATTTCTATATCTTTTTTCATACCATACCGAATAATTAGCGATAACAAAAATATTTTTCTTTCTTTTTAGTTACTAACAATTGTTTCCATTTTATAATGTTATATTGGGAAAAGGGATGAAAGGTATTTTGCCCTGTGCATTTTGTTGCAAGCGATTATATATGTATATTTATATCCACAGGGTATGTTGCTTCTCTCCAATTTTGGGTACCACAATAAATAGTTTAATTACAATTCAATTAACCCTCTTTAAAGTTTGTGTTGAAATGATAAATTGTTGGCGGTTTGCAATAAAAATTTCTGAAATGTGATATAAGTAAAGAGCAAAAGGATATCATTTTAGTAATCCTTTGTAGCATGGAAGTACCATCAACCAGACACCAGCAACCAGCAGCCAGACACCAGAACCAGCAATCAGTTCATGCATGGCCTCAAGGGGTGTGGAAGTAAAATCATAATTATGAAAAATTGGCTTGATTGCTCAATACATGGCTCCTCTAAAGTCCCAGTACCCTTTTTGCGGTGAAAAACAGAAACATTAAGGGTTTCAAAAAATTTTCGACATTCTAGTAAGTGTAGTTTTGCAATTTACTTTTAAAGTTCATTAAAGTTCATATCCCAGTACCCTTTTTGCGGTGAAAAATAGAAACATTAAGGGTTTCAAAAATTTTTAGACATTCTCGTAAGTGTAGTTTTGTAATTTACTTTTAAAGTTCATTAAAGTTCATATGTCCCAGTACCCTTTTTGCGGTTGAAAATAGAAACATTAAGGGTTTCAAAAAATTTTCGACATTCTCGTATGTGTAGTTTTGTAATTTACTTTTGAAGTTCATTAAAGTTCATATGTCCCAGTACCCTTTTTGCGGTGAAAAATAGAAACATTAAGGGTTTCAAAAATTTTTCGACATTCTCGTAAGTGTAGTTTTGTAATTTACTTTTAAAGTTCATTAAAGTTCATATGTCCCAGTACCCTTTTTGCGGTTGAAAATAGAAACATTAAGGGTTTCAAAAAATTTTCGACATTCTCGTATGTGTAGTTTTGTAATTTACTTTTAAAGTTCATAAAACAGAAACATTAAGGGTTTCAAAAATTTTTCGACATTCTCGTAAGTGTAGTTTTGTAATTTACTTTTAAAGTTCATTAAAGTTCATATGTCCCAGTACCCTTTTTGCGGTGGAAAATAGAAACATTAAGGGTTTCAAAAATTTTTCGACATTCTCGTAAGTGTAGTTTTGTAATTTACTTTTAAAGTTCATTAAAGTTCATATGTCCCAGTACCCTTTTTGTGGTGAAAAACAGAAACATTAAGGGTTTCAAAAATTTTTCGACATTCTCGTAAGTGTAGTTTTGTAATTTACTTTTAAAGTTCATTAAAGTTCATATGTCCCAGTACCCTTTTTGCGGTGGAAAACAGAAACATTGAGGGTTTCAAAAATTTTTCAACATTCTCGTAAGTGTAGTTTTGTAATTTACTTTTAAAGTTCATATAAACAAAAATAGTATTTATCATTATTCCTCAATATATAAAAACGTTATGATGAAAATCAAGTTGGGTAAACCTTGTTTTGAATTTTCACTTAATATGAAGACGAGGAAGAGAAGCATTCATGACAAAGGGGTCAATGAGCAAAATCTTGAGTTGGGGCAATGAGACAAAGGAGCAAATAATTGACAAATTTATTCTTAAAATTGTGGAAAAAGAAAAAAAAAACAAGTAATGAAGGCCCCAGAAAAAATCTTAGGGCGACTTTTTTCGCTAGATAGTTTTTATAGCACTTGGTATTTACTAAGTGACATACAGCGATCGCAAATTCTGTCGGTCTGTCGGTCCCGGTTTTGCTAGTTTAGGCACTTCCAGATAAGCTAGGACGATGAAATTTGGCAGGCATATCAAAGACTAGACCAGATTAAATTAGAAATAGTCGTTACTCCGTTTCGACCATCTGGGGGGAGTGGGGGACGGTTAATTTGGAAAAATTAGAAAAAAATGAGGTATTTTTAACTTACGAACGGGTGATCGGATCTTAATGAAATTTGATATTTAGCAGGATATTGCGCCTCAGAGCTATTACGTTAAATCCAGACCGGACCCGGTGACATTGGGGAAGGACCGGATGAAACTTGGTGGGAAAAATAAGCACAAGTCCTAGATACGTGATTGACATAACCGGAATGGATCTGCTCTCTTTGGGGAAGTTGGGGGGAGGGCTAATTTGAAAAATTAAAAAAATGAAATTTTTAACTTACGAAGTAGTGATCGGATCTTAATGAAATTTCATACTTATAGGGACCTCATAATTCAAATTTCTTATTTTAAATCCCAGCCTGATCCAGTATCATTTGGGGGAGTTGGGGGGGGGACCGGAAATCTTGGAAAAGGCTTAGAGTGGAGAGATCAGGATGAAACTTGGTGGGAAGAATAAGCACAAGTCCAAGATACATGATTGACATAACCAGACCGGATCCGCTCTCTTTGGGGGAGTTGGGGGGAGGGTAATTCAGAAAAATTAGAAAAGTGAGGTATTTGTAACTGACGAACAGGTGATCAGATCTTAATGAAATTTGATGTTTAGATATATCTTCTACTTCAGAGTTCTTATTTTAAATTCCGGCCAGATCTGGTGTCATTGGGACAGTTGGAGGGGAAACCGGCAATCTTCGAAAACATGAAAATTGAGGTATCTTTATCTTACGAATGGTGATCGGATCTTAATGAAACTTGATATATAGAAAGGTCTTATGTCTCAGATGATTCATTTTCAATTCGAATTGGATGCAGAGACATGGGGACTGGAAGGGGGAAACATAAATCTTGGAAACCGGAAATCTTGAAAAACGCATAGAGTCGAAAAATCGGGATGAAACTTGATGGGAAGAATAAGCAGAGGTTCTAGATATGTGATTGACATAATTAGAACGGATCTGCTCTCTTTGGGGGAGTTGCAGGGGGGTGTTAATTGGTAAAAACTAGAAAAATTGAGGTATTTTTAACTTAAGAACGGGCAACCGGATCTTAATGAAATTCGACATTTAAAAGGAACTCATGTCTCAGACCTCTTATTTCATATCCCGACCAGATTTGGTCACGTTGGGGGGAGCTGGAGAGGAAAACCAGAAATCTTGAAAAACGCTTAGAGTGGAGGGATCAGGATGAAACTTGGTGGGTATGATAAGGAAATATCGTAGATACGTGATTTACGTAACCAGACTGGACCCCCTCTCTTTGGGGGAGTTGGGGGGTCCAGTGCTTTGGCGAGTTTGGTGCTTCTGGACGTGCTAGGACGATGAAAGTTGGTAGGCTTGTCAACAACCTGAACAAATTGACTTTATAAAGTCGTTTTCCCCAATTCGACCACCTGGGGGACTGAAGGGAGAGAAAAAATTTGAAAAAATGAGGTATTTTTAACCTACGAGTGGGTGATCGGATCTTAATGAATTTTGATATTTAGAAGGACTTCATGTCTCAGAGCTCTTATTTTAAATCCCAACCGGCATTAAGCCTCTGATTTTCCTTTTAAATCAGTCTATTGATTCTAAGAATTGTGCCAGAGCTCATACCATATGATCTCTTGGCTCTTGGCTTTTCCGACCTCGTCACAGGTGCCATATGAGCTCTTAGCTCTTGTTTTCTAAACTTTTTTATGTTTTCACTTACTAAGAGCACCGGGAGGGGGAGTATACAAGGAAGGGAGTTTTAAATATTCAGTGAAGATTTCTTGATCTTGCAGATTTTAACGGTGTTTTTTGCTTTTCGGCTTTTACGCTTTTTGTCGTTCAACTCCAGAAATTAAAAAAAATAAAAAATCGGTGCCATGTGGTATTTTATGATGAAATGTAATTAAAAAAAGTTTTTAATAAATACGTAGATATAATCAAGGGCTTCAAAATGAGATATTAGGCATTTCTCTGAGATGTTGCAACAGCCTACAAATTCTGTTAGTCAACAGACAATTTTTGAGGTCTACTGGGTAGGAGAACTGGGAAGGGGAGTGTAAACAAGGGGATATATTAAACATTAAATTAAGAGTTTTGAACCTTGGAGAGTATGATCGTACCATGATACCATGTACCATGACAGTACTATGATAGTACCATGCTTGCCAGCCTTTTGAATCGAAAAATGACACAAAAAGTACCATTTTTATCTCATATGGCACTTGCAGATAGCGTTATCAAGACTGTTCTACAAAAACACTTTAATATGAATTCTCTTAGATCTCTCTAGTTCTCTTAACTAAGCCTTTAAATATCTCTGTGTTGTTGCAGTATCCTGCTAACCTTGGTTGCTAGCAAAGCTGCTCCTAGAGGAAAGGGACAACCCGGCTAGCTCCATTGGTTGCTGCAGCTAGGGGGGGGGAATCTGGGGGATTACCTACTTTGATCAAATTGTTCTCTTTGATTCAGCTTTTTGCTTATATTTGACTCGGAAGGGGGGAGCTGTGCTACGGAATGATTTTTCTCCGGGCACCACATCCCTAGGATCGGCTCTGGTTATTAGCTTTGGTAATTAATTTTATATCTTTATTCTTATTATTATTATTATAATTATTATTATTATTATTATTATTATTATTATTATTATTATTATTATTATTATTATTATTATTATTATTATTATTATTATTATTATTATTATTATTATTATTATTATTATTATTATTATTATTGTTATTATTATTATTATTATTATTATTATTATTATTATTATTATTATTATTATTATTATTATTATTATTATTATTATTATTATTATTATTAATTATTATTATTATTATTATTATTATTATTATTATTATTATTATTATTATTATTATTATTATTATTATTATTATTATTATTATTATTATTATTATTATTATTATTATTATTATTATTATTATTATTATTATTATTATTATTATTATTATTATTATTATTATTATTATTATTATTATTATTATTATTATTATTATTAATATTATTATTATTATTATTGTTATTATTATGTTATCACAAATGCTAGCATGTTCGATGCGTTTTGACCTACGTCAGCCCCGGGGCTTGATCCTCTCATTTCAAATGAGCATAACCTTTTGCCCTATCAACGTTAGCTTTTCTTTGTTAGTTCTATATATATTTAGACATTTCTGCTTTTCTTATATTTTCTACATCATCTATCAAGGGCGTATCTACGATCTTTGTTCGGGGCGAGGAGGGAGGAAGAGATGCTCTGTTTTCGGGAGATTGAAAAAAAATTTCAGAGCATTGCACAAAAATTTGTTAATGATACATTTTTTTAATTTTTTTACGAAGCAGACAAAAATTTCCGGGGGCGGGAGATAAACCCGGTGACGAAACGGGTGCTTCAATATTTTACATTTTAAAAAACTAGGCGCTCTGTTCTAAGTCCAAAAGAAGGCGAGATTATCAGCCCCTAAAACTCCCTCTCTTAATGCTAAGGAATTTTTATGTTTTAGTAGAAGGAGCATTGTTTATAAAAATTCTTTTTCTTTAATAAAAAAAAATGTTGTAATAATTTGGCAATAAATAAATGTTTAGCACCAGAAATAATCAAACAGTTCGTGGTAACGAACTGTAGTAAGGAGCGACCCGGCTCAATAGTAACCGAAACTCTAAAAAATGGAATTTTGATACCAATAGCTACATCAAAAAAATTGCATTTTAATTCTGATTTTAAATATAAAACTTTCATCAAGATAAGTTTTACCTACCAAAGGTTACAAGCCTGAGAAAATTTGCCTCATTTTAGAAAATAGGAGAAAACACCCCCTAACATCCACACAATCTTAACGAAAATCACACCATCAAATTCAGCGTATCAGAGAACCTTATTGTAGAAATTTCAAGCGCCTATCTACAAAAATGTGGGATTTCGCATTTTTTACCAGAAGACAAATCACGGATGCGTGTTTATTTGTTTTTTTTTTCAGGGTTGATCGTATCGACCCAGTGGTCCTAGAATGTCGCAAGAGCGCTCATTCTAACCAAAAAAATGGGAGGGCACCTAGGCCCCCTCCCACGCTCATTTTTTCCCCAAAGTCACCGGATCAAAATTCTGAGATAGCCATTTTATTCACCATAGTCGAAAAACCTAATAACTATGTCTTTGGGGACGACTACTCTCCCGCAGTCCCCGTGGGAGGGGTTGCAAGTTCCAAACTTTGACCTGTGTTTACATATAGTAATGGTTACTGGGAAGTGTATGGACGTTTTCAGGGGGATTTTTTTGGTTTGGGAGGGAGAGTTGAGGTGGAGGGTTACGTGGGAGGATCTTTCCATGAAAAAACTTCTCATGGGGGAAGAAACTTTCAATGAAGGGGCGCAGGACTTTTTAGCATTATTTCAAAAAGCAACGAAAAAATAGATATGAAAAGTTTTTTCTACTGAAAGTGAGGCGCAACATTAAAACTTAAAACGAGCAGAAAGTATTGCGCATATGAGGGTTTCTTTACACTAAAGTATTTTTAGTAATTTCAACTATTTATTCTACGGCCTTTGTGATTCAAGGGTCATTCTTAAGGAATTGCGACAGAATTTGAGCTTTAGTGTAAAGAGCGAGGTATCGAAGAGGGGTGAACTCCCTCATATACGCAATAAAAACATACGAATATAGAAATTCGTTACGTAATTTAATTCGTAAAATACGTATATTTTTAACTATTGAAAATGTTCGTAAAAAATTTTAAAGTTCTAGTTGCCTTTTTAAGTAATCAAAAAATTGAAGGGCAACTAGGCTTCGTCCCTCTCTCCTTTTTTCTCAAAATCTTCCGATTAAAACTATGAGAAAGCCATTTAGCCAAAAAAAAAAAAATATGCAAATTTGTTTTAATTATTTATGTGTGGTGAGCCAAGATCAAAACATGGATTAATTAAAAACGTCCAGAAATTAAATAAAAAAAACAAGTTTTTTTTAAATGAAAGTAAGGAGCGACATTAAAACTTAAAACGAACAGAAATTACTCCGTATATGAAAGGGGCTTTTCCTCCTGAACGCCCCACTCTTTACGCTAAAGTTTTTTACTGTTTTAAGAAGTAGAGTTGAGAGAAAGAGTCAAACTTTAGCGTAAAGAGCGAGGCGTTGAGGAGGAAAAGCCCCGTTCACATAAGGAGTAATTTCTGTTCGTTTTAAGTTTTAATGGCGCTTCTTACTTTCATTTAAAAAACTTATTTTTTTATTTAATGTCTAAATAAAATGGCCAATCGAAAACAAAATTATCTAATCTTAAAAAAAATCAACAAAGATTGGTGTCATGAAACCGTTTTAGTCAGTAATGAGTGCCTGATGGCTATCTGAAATTACCGGTTCACATTATCAGTAAAAAAAACATAAAAACTTGTCATTCAGTCTTTAAATTTACATGCGTAAGGATGACTTTTACAAATGTGCAAGTTCCAATGTTCTTGAAAAGCAAAAGAAACTGCTTTCTCTTAGTATTAATTGGGATTATTAGTCTATGCGTTGTTTTTCAGTGGAACATCCAGGATAAGTCCAAAAATATAGATTTTCTCCTAAGCGATGTCAGAAGGTCAGTCTATTACTACTATCCTTTAATGATTCGTAATATATCGGCTACGTAAGGGCTTACCCACGAATTTGGTATTGTAACTCTATTCATGATGATGACTGGCTATGTCAGTGAAATATCTAAACCTTTTGTATATATTTTTGCTTCACTGTCTATTAAGAGGACCTATCCCTGTTTGGAGCTCTTATTTGTTTCGACCCGGGAATTTATTTCGATAAGGAAGATGCAATTAAAAAAAAAACATAATTCTATAATGAGAAAAGCCCCCAAAGCCCTTACTGCTGTCTAAGTAATTGAATATAGGCTGTCCTCACAAAAAAATCCGCTTTAGCGAAAATATCGGTTCACCAAAATTGATGTAGCTTGGTCATTAGACTTAACCCAATGCTTTAGATATATTTTGACTTTATTAAGCCCTTGAAAGTAAAAGATTTAAGGACCATTTTTGAGATATGGCTACTGGGACAAACTATTTCTTTAAGATATTGTAAAAATAACCCCCCCCCCATGTAAAATATCCATGGTGTATCTCATACACAGTGGTATTGTAAAACAGAGAGATTTTGGGTGTAAAATCGGATATTACATACATTTTCATAAAGTTCAAACAGTCTCAAGGACCCCAAAAACCCGTATATTAGCAATTCAACACCGCTACTTATGTATATACAATCATAGATATATCTATACTAAAGGGAGCTCAGCGGCTTCGCCACCAGGCCCTGGTGCTCAGCACGCGGCAGGCTTCTAAGGGATGATTCTCATTGTCACTTGTATTCTAACCGCAGACAATTTCTTGATGACATGACGTCACAACAGGGTTTAATACAGCCACCCTGGAAAAAACACGAATTCTTTTTTAAAGCTGTGAACAATTTAGATCTAATTAATTAGTCGTTCATTAACTAATTTGTCAGTTTTAAGAAGGAAAAAAACTATGTAGCCTATATCGAGGCCAGGCCCCGTCATGGCTATGCGACAAGCTTATCGATTGTTATTGTCACTTATCTAGCAGCCGCAGACAATGTAAGACTCTTCTTGATGTCATGGTGTCACCATAGGTTCGACACAACCACCATGGGAAAAAATTCTTCTTTAAAATTGTGTCCTTTTTAGATCGTTTTAGTTGCTAGAAATGTGAATATGGCAGTTAAGAAAAAAAACTATGTAGGCGATTTCAAAGCCTGGCCCCGGCACTTGAAATGTGGTAGGCTTGTTCTCGTTGTAAGTACTAACATCTAAATGAGTGAACTTTGTTTACTATTCTTTCCTCAGGAAAATGGAGGGCTCCCCAGGAAATGCATAGAACGTTGAAGGGTCCCAAGGACTTGTAACAAAAGTTGCGTTATTTATGGCATCTTTATTGGTTTTTGCTGGGTTTTTGCGGTGAAGATTGTGTTGGCGTTATTCCATACTCAGCGATGTTCGATTTGTAATATTGCATGCGTCATAGATATAAAAACGATGCGTTCACTCCTAGGGGGGGGGGCAATGATGTAATATATTCTCTTGAAATGTACTCATAAAATCTTATGATTTTTCTTGTCAAGTAAATGTTTCTTGTTTAATTTTGCCTGCATCATAGACACTAAAACCGATACAGCCCCTACTGACACATATATATGATGTGTGTAGGCTTTTTAAATTTATTCACAAAAATGACGCCACTACACTCAAATGGATCATTTTTTTTCAAAATTAAGACTCTTAGTAAAATCTCTCAAACTTCCAACCAATTTTCCAGAGAAATATGGGGCAAAATTCAAGAAAAAAACACAGACAAAAATACGTAAATAAACAACTGTTGTTAGTTTAAAGATCTAGTATTGTTTCTTACATCTCAGAAAAAAAGGAAAGGCTATGGATAGAAAGACTATTTACGTAAAAAACTATGAATTTTAATTTTACTTATTTCTGATTACTCATTAAGTTTGAATCTTTAGACTAGATCGTCGTTGCAAAAACAAACCGAAACTAACAATATTTGAAACAAGCGATGGAAATTGAAAAAAAAAATTGAATTCCAAAGTCAGGAGAACGGAGGAAAAGATAATGAAATCGCAAATGGAAAGCTACGTTAAAAAGAGAACCTAAAATGTCCCGACGATAAGTGCAACATTCAGAAAAGGGGCTAGGGAGTTTGAACTACTCCCCCTCTTCAAAAAAAAATCTTTGTTTTACTTGTAAAACGTAATAAAAATACATAAAAACATATTTTGAAGTTTTTCTAATTTTTGGCAAACCTTTCCCCAAAAGAATGACCCTTTCCCGCGAAATACTGAATACAGCCCTGACTGCATGTCCTTATTAGTGACCCAAATGTCTTTCTAATTTCCTGCTGAAAATGGAAAACTAGCATTGTTTTAGCATTTATTACTGAAGCGCAGTAAGAAAACCCAAGACAGAAGCATAAGGCACTAGATCAGGGTCGTATCTAGGATTCATTTTCGGTGGGAGTATTTTTTCAGGGAGGTTCACACCGAAAAACTTAAAAAAAATCATCAAAATTTGTTATATGCGTTTTTGTTGAGTATTGACGAGTCGGTCAAACATTTTTAGGCGGAGGGGGTCAAATCCTCTTAACCCCCACCCTGAATGCGGTCTTATACTAGAAACAAAGCTATGTCTATTGTGCATCAGTTAAATTCGGTTAGGAATATTAACGGGAACATTCAAACATTTTTCAATGCTGCTAGACAGGCTTCTATCCTTCAGCAGACTAGAAAAACAATTAAAACTCCTTATTACCAATAGCTGTAGATTTACTAGAAGTAGAAGACTCTCCCAATCCCTTTAGGTAAGGAATGTAGATAGAAAAACAAGTATAACTATAGGGATTTTTTTTATATATATATAAGACAGTGGAATGCAACTTCAAATGAATAATTCGACCCTATATCCAAGTGCTGTCCTCAGCAAAAAACAAACGAAGAAAACGAATAGATACATATATTTAATGCATTCTTTAACTACAGATATTGTTAATTTAATACAATTACTGTATTAAATAAATATATTTAGAACAATCTTTAAAATTAAAATATTTCCAAAATAGCCAAAGACAATTCTTCAAGGAAGTACAACCAGGAGTGATACATCAAGCAAATTTAAAAAGATAATCCCTTCAGAAAGAATAAAATTTTTATAACAATAGTTGCATCAATAGCATTATTGATTTTGCATTATTTTCAATTTGCATTATTTTAGAAAATAGGGAAAATATTCCTTAAAAGTCATAGAATCTTAACGAAAATCTGGCATCAGATTTAGTGTATCAGAGAACCATACAGTAGAAGTTTCAAGCTCATATCTACAAAAATGTGGAATTTATTATTTTTTGCCACAAGACATATCACGTATGCGTGTTTGTTTGTTGTATTTTTTCCCAAGTGTGATTGTATTGACCAAGTGGTCCTATTATGTCGCAAGAGGGCTCATTCTAACGGAAATTAAAAGTTCTAGTGCCAGTTTTAAGTGACCAAAAAATTAGAGGGCACATATGCACCCTCCCACGCTAATTTTTTCCTAAAGTCACCACCAAATCAATATTCTGAGATAGCCATTTTATTCAGCATAGTCTAAAAACCTAATAACTATGTCTTTAGGGACGACTTACTCCCCCGCAGTCCCCATGGGGGGAGCTGAAAGTTACAGACTTTGACCAGTGTTTACATATTGTAATGGTTATTGGGAAGTGTACAGACGCTTTCAGGGGGATTTTTTGGTTAGAGAGAGGGGAGTTTAGGGGAGGGGCTTATACGGGGGGAACTTTCCATAGAGGAATTTATCATGGTGGAAGAAAATTTCCATGAAGGGGGAGCAGGATTTTTTAGCATTAAAAAAAACAATGAAAAAATAAACATGAAAAAGTTTTTCAACTGAAAGTAAGGAGCAGCATTAATACTTAAAACGAACAGAAATTATTACGCATATGAAGGGTTTACCTCCTCCTAATACCTTACTCTTTACGCTAAAGTAATTTTATTAATTTCCAATAATTATTCTACGGCCTTTGTGATTCAGGGGTAATTGTTAAGAAATTTGGGACAAAATTTAAGCTTTAGTGTAAAGATCGTTACGGAAATTAATTCGTAAATTACGTATATTTTTACTTATAAAACTGTTCTTAAAAATTAAAAGTTCTAGTTTCCTTTTTAAATAACCAAAATATTGGAAGGTAACTAGGCCTACCCCCCCCCCCTCTACTCCTTTTCTTCTCAAAATCGTTCGATCAAAAATATAAGAAAGCCATTTAGCCAAAAAATTAATTAATATGCAAATTTTGTTTTAATTATTCATGTGCGGAGAGCCAAAATCAAAACATGCATTAATTCAAAAATGTTCAGATATTAGATGAAAAAAACAATTTTTTAACTGAAAGTAAGGAGCGACATTGAAATTTAAAACGAACAGAAATTACTCCTTATTTGAAAGGGGATGTTCCCTCCTCAATGCCCCGCTCTTTACGCTAAACTTTTTTTTACTGTTTTAAAAGTAGAGTTTAGAAAAAGAGTCAAACTTTCTTCTACCAATAGTTTGATTCGATTACCAACAGTTTCATTATTGCACTAAAATCCTGTAATGACTCACAGGGCACTGTAAGTCGCATCATATTATAATTACTTTTTGTTGCATTATGGGCAGAGAACAAATATATAAAACACTAGCTGTTGGGGTGGCGCTTCGCGCCACCCCAACACCTAGTTGGTGGGGGCGCTTCGCGCCCCCCCCAAGCCCCCCCGCGCGCGTAAGTCGTTACGCGCCATAATAGTTACGCGCCATTGTAGTTGTGTCCCTATGTCCCACCTGTGAATATAGATATATATATATATATGGTTTTAACTACGTAAAACTTGCGAATATACAACATTCTTTGCTGTCCCATTGTCTTTGCATATAAATAGATTGTCAGGTTATCCCCCTGTTTCCCCCGGTGTCCCCGTTGTAGTTGTGTCCCTGTGTCCCGGTCGTTATTTATATTCCCTGTGTCCCGGTCGTCATTTGTATCCCGGTGTACCGGTCTGTATATACATTCGTTTTTTAGTTTTGTTTTTCTCCTTTATTTTTTTCCTTTTTTTTTCTTTTTTAGTTTATTTAGATTTTTAGATTTTTTAGTTTTTTTATTAGTTTTTAGTTTTTTTTTCTTTTTAGTTTTTTTGTAGTTTTTACCTTCTTTTTAGTTTTGTTAATTTTTTTTTTTACTTGTGTCCTGGTCGTCATTTATACTCCCTGTGTCCCGGTGCTTTGTTGATTGCTAATCGAACATTCCTTTTGTCCTGGTCGCTTTCTCTTTGAGTGTCGTCATTTATTTTTTTCTTTTTTAGTTCTTTTAGTTTTTACCTTTTTTAGTTTTTTTTTAGTTTTTAGTTTTTTTAGTTTTTTACCTTTTTTTAGTTTTTTTAGTTTTTTAGCTTTTTTATTTTTTTTATTAGTTTTTAGTTTTTTTGTAGTTTTTGCCTTTTTTTTTAGTTTTTTGTCCTGGTCGCTTTCTCTTTGAGTGTCGTCATTTATTAGTTTTTTCCTTTTTTTTTTTAGTTTTTTATTGGTTTTTACCTTTATTTTAGCTTATTTTTCAGTTTTTTCCTTTTTTTTAGTTTTTTTTTATTTTTTATTTTTTTTAGTTTTTTACCTTTTTTTAGTTTTTTTAGTTTTTTTAGTTTTTTAGCTTTTTTACTTTTTTTATTAGTTTTTAGTTTTTTTTTGTAGTTTTTGCCTTTTTTTAGTTTTTTCAGTTTTTTTTTTAGTTTTTTATTGGTTTTTACCTTTATAGTTTTTTTAGTTTTTTAGCTTTTTTATTTTTTTTATTAGTTTTTAGTTTTTTTTTGTAGTTTTTGCCTTTTTTTAGTTTTTTCAGTTTTGACGTCACCTAATCCAGTTTTTTCAGGTGACGTCACCTGACACATCCATCCACACATCCATCCACACATCCACAGACAGACAACTTATTTTTATATATATAGATAATATGAATGATGGATTGCGTATTATGCCAAATCGCACCCGAGAAGTACGATCTAAGTATATTCTAATTAAATATTTAATATATAGTTTTTATTTTGGTTAGGTATTCAATGTATTGTGTTTTGGGTGGCCTGCTTTCCATATTTCTTTGTCGTACTTTCCATAGTTTTGTTTCTAAAGTATTATATTTTCATCGTATTTTGGTATATCTCATTATGATTAACCTGACTTCACTTCTCGATTGTATTTGGTATAATATGGAAGCACCTAAATGACTACTGAGTTGCGTTAGTTATGAAATTTACATAAAAAAGGAGTAATTATGAATTTAGCAGCCTAATTAAAGAAAAAAAACACATGTTTCTTTAACTGAAAGTAAGGAGTTACATTAAAACTTAAAACGAACGGAAATTATTCCGTATATGAAAGGGGCTGTTCCCCCCTCAACGCCCCGCTCTTTACGCTAAGGTTTGACTATTTCTCTCAACTCTACTTTTTAAAACAGTAAAAAAACTATAGCGTAAAGAGCGGGGCGTTAAGGATGGAACATCCCCTTTCATATACGGAGTAATTTCTATTCGTTTTAAGTTTTAATGTCGCTCCTTACTTTCAGTTAAAAAGACATGTGTTTTTTTAATTTAATTTCTGAACGTTTTCGAATTAATGCATGTTTTGATTTTGACTCTCCACACAATAATAATTAAAACGAAATTTGCATATGGATTTTCTTTAGCTAAATGGCTTTCTCATAATTTTACCGGACGATTTTAAGATAAAAGGAGCGCGGGAGTAGGTCTAGTTACCCTCCAATTTTTTGGTTATTTAAAAAGGCAACTAGAACTTTTAATTTTTTACGAACGTTTTTATTAGTAAAAATATACGTAACTTACGAATTAATTTACGTAAGGAGCTTCTATATTCGTATGTTTTTATTACTCATATGAGGGGTTCACCCCCTCGTCAATACCTTGCTATTTACACTAAATTTTGTCCTAATTCCTTAAGAATGACCCCTGAATCACAAAGGTCGCAGAATAAATAGTTGAAATTAATAAAATTACTTTAGCGTAAAGAGCGAGGCATTAGGAGGAGGTGAACTCCTCATATGTGTAATAGTTTCTGTTCGTTTTAAGTTTTAATGCTGCTCCTTTTCTTCATTTTTTTCATATTAATTTTTTCATTGTTTTTTCAAAAATTGCTAAGAACATCTTGCGCCTTCATTGAAATTTTCTTCCCCTATTACAAATTCTTCCATTGAAAATTCCTCCGCATAACCCCCTCCCCTCAACTCCTCCCCCCCCCCCAACCAAAAAATTCCCCTGGAAGCGTCTGTACACTTCCCGATAACCATTAATTTATGTAAACACTGGTCAATGTTTGCAACTTTCAGCCCCTCGCATGGGGACTGTGGGGGAGTAAGTCACCTCCAAAGACACAGTTATTACGTTTTTCGACTATGCTGAATAAAATGGCAATCTCAGAATTTCGATCCACTGACTTTGGGAAAAAAATGAGCGCGGGAGGGGGCCTAGGTACCCTTCAATATTTTTCGTGACTTAAAAAGTGGCACTAGAACTTTTAATTTCCATTAGAATGAGCTCTCTCGCGACATTCTAGAGCCACTGGGTCAATTCGATCACCCCTGGGGAAAAAACAACAAAAAAACAAATAAACACGCATCCGTGATCTGTCTTGGGGCAAAGAATAAAAAGTTCCACATTTTTGTAGATACGAGCTTGAAATTTCTGCCGTAGGGTTCTCTGATACGCTGTATCTGATAGTGTGATTTTCGTTAAGATTCTATGACTTTTAAGGGGTGTTTCACCCTATTTTCTAAAATACGGAAAATTTTCTCAGACTCTTTACTTTTGATGGGTAAATTTAAATTTGATGAAACTTATATAAAATCAGCATTTAAATGCAATTCTTTTGATGCAACTATTGTAACAAACATTCCATTTTTTGAGTGTCGGTTACTATTGAGCCGGGTCGCTCCTTACTACAGTTTGTTACCACGAACTGTTTGATAATGCTGCCATACTGGTTAAACAATAAAATAACGGGCCATTTTAGGGCCTGTTAGTTACGTGGCCTACCTGTTTCAAGTCCTGTAGGGTGTAGTAGACACAAAGATCCTACAAAGGTGTATGACCTTCGGTTAGTGGATTACAACAAAATAAGTACTAAAGGTTATTTTATGGTCGTTGGCATGGTATATAAACGAAACACCCCTTTTTGCCTTCACTAATATTCTAATTATCAATACTTATTATTGTTTTTATTAAAATCGGTATTGTAAAATTACATTTATGTACTGATAGCTATTTTCATAGGATTTGATTTTTGGTTGTCGGGGAGGGGGATAATTATTTCGAAATTATAAGGTGTACTCGATCAAAGACCTTATTGCTTGACAATCTGGTCATGTTGATTTAGCAGGTAAGGTTTATCAGAACAAGAGAAAATTCGTTTTGTGTTTTGTTTTATAAAATTATATATGAAATAAAGAATGACTATTTAAGTCAATATAGTCAATATTAACTATTTCCGCTTATGGATAGGCAAAAGATGGATTCGTGGGTTGGGATTCAGTTTATATCCTTGGTGCTTCAAAGTTAAGATTAGAAAGGTCAAAAGCAGAGATAAAAAGGAAGTCTGTGTTAATTTCAATAATTTGAAAAAAAATCCCTTCAAATTAAACAGTTCGTGGTAACGAACTGAAAGTAAGGAGTGATCCCGATCGAAAGTAACCGAACTCTAAAACACGGAATTTCGATAACAATAGATACATCAAAAGAATTATATTTTTATAAAGATTTTAAAAATATGGCCTGAGAAAATTTACTTTATTTTCGAAAAAAGGATGAAGCACTCCCTAAAAGGAACGAATCTTAATGAAAATATCACCATCAGATTCAACGTATTAGAAAAACCCATCATAGAGGTTTCAAGCTCCTTTCGACACAATTGTGGAATTTTATGCTTTTTGACAAAAGAAAGATGATGGACGCGTATTTTCTTTCCCAGGGGTGATTGTACTGACCAAGTGGTCCAAGAATTTCGTGACACTTATTAAAACGGAAATTAAATTTTTAGTGCCCTTTTAAGTGACCAAAAAAATGGATGGTGACTAGGCCCGCTCCCACGCTCATTTTTCCCCAAACTCACCGGATCAAAATTTTGAGATATCCATTTTGTTCAGCATAGTCTAAATTTTTGATAACTTTGTCTTTGAGGACGATATAATCCCCCAAAGTCCCCAGGGGAAGGGCAGCGCCCTGTTTACATACAGTAATGGTTATTTGGAAGTATACAGACGTTTTCAGGGGGATTTTTTCTGGGGGGGGGGGGGGGTTGGGGGGAGAAGGTTACGTGAGAAGATCTTTCTATGGAAGAATTTTTTTATGGAGAAAGAGAATTTCTATCAAGGGGGTGCTGGATTTCCCAGCATTATTTAAAAAACAATCTGAAATTAA
This sequence comes from Artemia franciscana, assembly GCF_032884065.1. Taxonomy (NCBI): domain Eukaryota; kingdom Metazoa; phylum Arthropoda; class Branchiopoda; order Anostraca; family Artemiidae; genus Artemia; species Artemia franciscana. The sequence goes on along the minus strand of NC_088868.1, from coordinate 30,224,432 downwards.
ATTTAAAAAAACAAACAAGTTCTTTCAACTGAAAGTAAGTAATGAAAGTAATGTATGAGATTAAATAAAAAAAACAGGTTTTTTTTTAACTGAAAGTAAGGAGCGATATTAAAACTTAAAACGAACAGAAATTAATCCGTATATGAAAGGGGCTATTCCCCCTTCAACGCCTCACTCTTTACGCTAAAGTTTGACTCTTTCTCTCTGCTCTACTTTTTAAAACAGTAAAAAACTTTAGCGTAAAGAGCGAGGCAGAAAAATGAGCGTGAGAGGAGGCCTAGGTGGCCTCAAATTTTTGTTTTTATTTAAAAATTACACTAGAAATTTTAATCTCTGTTAGAATGAGCCCTCTCACGACATTCTAGGACCACCTAGTTGATACGATCACCCCTGGGAAAAAAATGCAAAAGTCCACATTTTTGTAGATAGGAACTTAAAACTTCTACTGTAGGGTTCTCTAATACGCCGAATCTCATGGTGCGATTTTTGTTAATATTCAATAGCTTTTAAGGGGTGTTTTCCCCTATTTTCTAAAATAAGGCAAATTTTCTCAGGGTCTTAACTTTTGATGGGTAAGTCCAAACTTAATGAAATTTATATATTTAACATCAGCGTTAAACTGCAACTCCTTTGATGTAACTATTATTATATAAATTCCGTTTTTTAGAGTTTTGGTCACTATTTAGCCGGTTCGTTCCTTACTACAGTTCGTTACCACGAACTGTTTGATATTAAACATCTCTTTTGGATATTCTGGTTGTCTGGTAGTCCCACCTTACAGATGGTTGAACTTAAACGATGGTTGAAAAAATGGTTGAGCTTTTAAATGAGCCATTAAAAATCTCTCAATGATATTCTGGTAGCCCACTAACCCTGGTAGAAAAAAGGAGTGCTATCAGCGCTACCAATGCAAAAAAAAATGATAATCCTTTTGACTAACCAAAAGTGCCGTTTATAATGCGACATGTCACTTATAGATTCTAGCAATATCAAAAAGCACGTACATATGAGCAATAGGCTTGAAATGAGCCATGAAAAAACCCTCTACGATGTTCACGTAGCCCACTCCAATTGAGACATGACAGCAAAAATTATATTTATGCGTTATCCTGGTATTTAAATATCACCAATTTTATTTCAAAAGTTATCTGTTATCATGGTATTTAAACATTGTAAATTAGATTTCGAAAGCTGTTTAGACTATCCTATATTATTAAAGATTTCCTAAGATGGGTTAGAGCTAGATTAATGAAAACTTAAGCAATGAAATGAAATCCTAAATTATATTCTGGGAAGATTTTTCTGAGCCCCCCTTCAACTCACCAAAAATAGAAAATTTCCATAATTGCTGTTGAATGACTCTAATGATTCATCAAAAGTGATTCAAGGGAGATTAAAGAATACTTCACAAACCAATTTAGAGTGTAAATTATAAACTGAGAAGATGTTCCTGAACATTCCCCCCTCCCTCTCCGAACTCTAGTGAAAATAGGTAATTTTCAGAGATTTGCTAAGTAAAGTTTCTTTGCTAGGGCCCGTTTTGGAACTTTAACGTTCCAATTGGTATCATGCTTGAAGGGTTGTAAATTGTTCTTTTATGAAAGTTGCAGAAAAAAGCTCAGTTACTTGTGAACTATATATATATTATTATTATTATTATATTATTATACTTGTGAACTATATTATTATTATATATATATATATATATTATATATATATTACCTATATATTATTTATAGAGATTTTAGAAAAACTTGAAGGACGATAAAAGATTTTAGATGCTTAGTGACTATAATTTACCGAAATTTTTGTTACCATTACTGCAATTTTTCTGTCACAATCCCGCAAAGAATTTTTAACTTCTCAAATGGAAGGGGGAGAGCGCCAGTTTTGATTCCCCTCCAAAAAAATATTGTCCAAATGGTACAAAAGTAACAAAAAAGTATGAATAACACCAACAGTTACATTTTTATTGCAATATGGGACTTAAATGTGGTGAAATTGATAAAAAGTGTGTAGATATGAGCAATTTTAAATAAGCCATGAAACATTTTTCTACGATGGTAGCCTGCAAACCCTGCTAATATTGAAGTAGCCTGCTACTGAACAGACAATTTGAAAAACTTACTAAGAAGGCAGTATGTATGCGGGAGAGATAATTGTAAACCTTCGGTGAAGGGTTTTGGACCATAAATATTACCATGGTGTCTAAAATATGCTTCCAAGCTTTTCCATTTGAAAAAGCTTGGAAGTAGAAAATGTACTTCCTAGCACTTTCCTCTACACTTCCTCTATACTTCCAAGCACTTTCAACCAAAAGTGCCGTTTTTAATGCGATATGTCACTCATAGATAGTAGCACACAAACAAAAAGCACGTACATATGAGCAATAGCTTTGAAATGAGCCATGAAATATCTCTCTACGGTGTTCTGAAAAGCACATAGATATGAGTTATAGCTTTCAATGAGCCATTAAACATCTCTCAATGATGTTCTGGTAGCCCACAAGCCCTAGTAGAAACAAGGATACATATAAGCGTTACCAATACAAAAAATTCCTTTTCCTTTTGTTAAAGGCTGAGGAGTTCAATACTGCTAAACAAGGTTTTCCATCTTTTTTATTCAAGTGTGCACTTTTCTTTTCGGTCTATCGCCATTTTTTAGAGGTTTCAGGCTTTTCATCAATATCACCATAAATTTGTTTTCGCAATACAATTTAACTTTAAAACTAACCGAAATAATAGTTGTTATTCATGAATTAGTCTCAATTGAAATTTTTTATCATTAGACATTTTTTTCAAAGCTTGTTTTTGAACCTTTGGTTACTATGGGAGTAGTGATGCCTCGCTGCTTTTAAACCAAGCCCTAGGATGTGTAAAAATGGAACTAGTACTATCTCAAAACGTTATTACGCTCACCTGGGTCTTGCGCAATACTATAGCGCACATAAAGAGTGTTTTGTTTTCTTTGGCTGTTACTTAATAGCTTTTGTTTACTTTTGGTTGTTGCGTAATATGACTTGTTAGAGTCCGCTAGTCAAGCGGTGAATCATTGGTTGTAACTCAAGGGGACTCAAACACGGGTGTTGCATAATACTTTAAGAGATTTCATTTTCTTTCATGATGTTTTTTTAATTTTTTTGTCTCAAGGAAACCATAATAATCTGGAGTTTTTTTGTATGCATTAGGATCCAAAAGGGACCCCCCTCAATTGAACGGAGCGCTAGACAGGTGGACTACGAAAGCCTTCCCAATACTTTGATTCGGCAAATAGTTTCTACATGATAACATATTGCACGCTAGGATAATCCCATGTCCCCGTATCCTAGAATGATGAAATGGCTTGCTTGTCCCCAGACCGGCACAATAATTAACACGCATGGGGGACAATTGATTAGTAAAAATTGCTTACCTTTGATGAGATCCTGCTTCTTAAGTAGTACTTTAATGGGATAATATACAGATAATCAGATAATATTTGGGCTTGTTCGTAACACATTTTTACTAATAGAGTCTTTTACTCTAGTGGAACTTTAATGTGCTCTCAGAGATGAAATAAAGTCGAGAGTACCATTATTGCTAGAATATGGTACACCTTCATATATGATCAAAAGTCTCTCCTTTCTTCTTCACTAAACAAATTCAACACTTACATTAGATGCAATCTTGAACAGGCATACCAATGTACATAGACTGCAAGATGCTTAAATTGCATCATTAAAATATATTGAACGTTCTTCCTGGAACAAAAAAACAAATGAATGAGGGTTTTTTACCTACAAATTTTATTTATAAAAATAAATTTACAAACATTATTAAAACAAAGAAAAAGCAATTAAAAATCAACCAATGGAAAAAAATGTAAAAAAAGCTGATAAAGGATAAAATATGAGTAAAAAACTATGAATTAAAGAAAGGTGGGAAACCTAAGAACAAATTCCAGAAGGGGGGGGGTGTTATTAGAAATAAATTGTATGAATATTAAGAGTTATTTCTGAGCAAATGCATTCTTTCTATTGTGCTACTAGACGTGGCTGCAAGAAAAAAGAGACACATTTTTGCATCCAGTTATTTCTGAGAGGTCTTAAAGAAAATGCCATGTTTTCTTTAGGCCAAGTCTATGCATATTTCACGCCAGCGTAGCAATATGTTGTTAGTCCACTCTCGCAAGCAATTCTAGAGGGTGGGGTTTTTATTGGAGGAATGATTTTATTTCGGCTTTAGTTCACCTTTCACAAAGCTCCCATAAGCCAAAATAAAGAATTCTGCTTTTTTCTAGACGAAAGAATACGGATGCATATGTGCTGTGGGACCGTCTTTTTGGCTAAAATTTTGCAGTACAGCGTATTTTGACGTGCTAAAAATATAAAAATTATCACTGAGAGAATCTTGCAATATGAGAAGGGAGGGATTTTTAGATGCTTATCCAATATAGAGAATTATTGCAGGTTAAATTTAGGTATGCCTATTTTATCTTTTGTGTGCGTGAAGTGAATATATAGAAAGAACCTTACCTGTTGGTATCTTTGAGACTTATCCATTTTTAGGAAATCTTTTTTATTCGTTGAAAATTTCATGTAAAACATGAGCAAAGGGAATTACTTGGTTACCATTGGAATAATAGTGAATCAGGCGGCACTTCTATTTACTGGAAATAGAATTACACCCTATTTTTACCACGAAGAATTTGTTCCTAGGAAAATGAATACATGTCTAGACTCTCTAATAGCTCGCTCATAGAAAATGGTGGCGAAGATTCCTTATTTGCTTGCACAAAATGCCTCTAACAAATGAATATATTCAGTAATGATCAATTGGGACCATACCCCTACTTGAGGGGGGGCTGTTTCGGGTTTTCAAGACAAAAACACTCTCTGTTAGGTAATACCCTTAGTTTTTTAAAGAACTAGCAAGAAAATCCTGATTTGGCGGGAACCCTGAAGCTTTTTAGACACTCAAAGAAACTGTTACGTTACAAGAAAAAGTAAGCACTCCATATTGCAGAACAATCAAAGAAATTCTTAAGTAAAGCGACCATATTACGTAACAACAAGAGGAAACAAGCCCTATTACGTAACATGCTCCTTCATCTTTTAGAAACCATTTTCTATTACGTAATTAGCACTTGAATCTTTTAGAAAACATTCCTCAGTATGTAACAAGCACCTGCATATCGCCCTGAGGAGTTCGCCGTTAAACCTTCTTCATTATTTTAGGTCATTAAAGGAAGAAACGAGTACTGACTATGGGTCTGCCCGTTTCCAAAAAGGTCTCACTACTAATAGGGACTTGTAAAATATATTTTTGAACCATTTTCTCATTTATTCACAACTTTTCAAATTTTTCTTTGAATCATAAAGTGTAGCGTAGTCTATGGCTCTTTCAAAAATAGAGCTATTGAAAAGGAGAATAACATAAGCAACAGAGTAGATGCAGATTTGAAAACTTCAATCGAAGAGGATTTTGCCAGTTAAAAAATCCGAATTAATTTAAAATGGCTATCAATTAACTATAACTATATCCAAATATCAATTAAAAATAACTATTTCAATATCAAAAGCTTCAAACTCGCTATTTTTGTAACAAAAAAAAAATGTAGTTGTTATTTGTAACATATGTTAAGAACTAAAGTAATAAGCTGGGGTAAAAAGGGTGGATTTCCCACGCGGCAAGTTGAGCTTACCAAAAAAATAATGAAAACAGTCAAAGAATTATAACGTTTAAAGTTAAAACATTCATGTACGATTTCTGTTGAAATTCAGTTTGTATAAGATAAGCTAAACGGGCAAATATTTAAACTATGATTGCAATCACTGAAATTTGTATCCAACCGTTTATTGATTTATAGTCAAGACAGTTAAAAGCAGGGAAACCAGTCCGTCTTTCAGTTGTTTGACCCCTTGTCAACAAAATGTAATTCAGAAAACGATTCGTCAGCGGTAATTTAAAAAGCATTATTTGGTAGCGTTTCGGCGTTAAAAGCCGTTTGTAACGCAGTTGTTCGGCGTTAAAAGCTATTAGAAATGGTTTAAAAAACCAACTTAACCTAACCTAACCTGTCATCGTGAAACCTTGCATTAAACTGAAAAAGTTAACTGGCAGCGCTGATTAATTCCAAGGAGAAGAAAAAGTATTTCGGATATTCACCGCTGAATATCGACATTCACGAATTTTGGACAACAGGCGTATTTATAACAGGCTCTGGTGGCAGTAAAATACTAAGAGCTACAATTATTACGGCTGTTATACCATTCCGTTCATTAGTAGCTCTTAAATATATTTTTTCTTTAATATGAGGTGTAGATAGGAAGACGAAAGGGATAATGATAATTTTGCTAGAAGCAGAAAAACATGAGGCAGCACATGCAGGCACGAATGTAGAAATTGCCCTTAATTTAGAGGGGATGATTCTATATGTGGGGAAGGTGGAGAAAATCAGAAAAATGAATACGAGTTAGATTGAAAACACAAAAAAATAAAGAGATACGGTTGGAAGTAGGATACGGATAAGGGTAGAAATCTAGATACGGGTATAAAATCTTCTGGTCTAGAAGAACCTGTGGATAGCGGAACTATAGATCTAGCTCTAAATATGAGAGGTACCTAAGAAAGTATAATCTTAGTTCTATTTTTTTCTATTAAGTATTTTTTTATGATTCTCTCGATTTTTGATTATTTTTATATATGTTATTTTATTATTGTTATCATCGTTATTTTTTTTAATGATTTTTTATGCTTTAATTGCATTTCTTTTATCTTTTTATTCTTTTTATCTTTATATCCTTATATTTTAATTATGTAATTATGATTTTAGTATCTCTTAATTATTCTGTTTTAGGAAACTCGCTTCAATTGAGTTTTCCACAGAGCCGGCGTGTGAACCAAAACGAAAAATAGGATTTTTGAAGATGCATAAGTGCGCCAGCACAACCCTTCAAAATGTTTTTTTTAGGTAAGCTTATTATGCTCAGCTTACTAAACTTACTTTATATTTTAATCTTTCATTTGAAGGTAAGGTTTATTAGGCCAACTTAGGAAACCTTTCTAATTAGGTAGCATTTACTATCCTTATCTTCAATATGTTTTCCAAATGGCTAATCTTTTTAAATTACTAAATGTGTAATTAAGCGAAAACACAAAACAAAATCATCCGAAACTATACAATAAAAGGCCCTATCCAGGGTAAGGGCTGTTATGGAGTGTGCAACTGGAGTCAGTGTGTTATTGTGCGATTTGCTGGAAAACCTATACAGAAGAATTATTGTCCCCTAACTTGAGCAACGAGGAAAATTGCTTTTTTTGCATTGGAGGCACTAATTTATCTCCCTTTTACTTCTGATTTTTTTCGTTGTGAGGCGACTACGACAAACTAGTGGTTTTAGAATGCTGGGAAAAGGCTTATTTGAGAGAAAATCACCAAATCTAGTGCCGTTCTTCAGTAAAAAAAGAGATCATGTCACAACAAAGGGGTATATCTTGTATTTTGTGTCGTTGTCAAAGAGGATCCAGGAAATACAAGCTCTAATATTCTCTATCTATGATCGAAACCCCAAACTGTAGGTTTTTTTTATCCCTGTCTAGAATTTTTTTTTTTTTTTGCATGGTTAGCATGCTTCTCATCATTAATTGCTGATTCCTTTTTCCATTTTTTTTGTTTTATCCCTGTCTAGAAAATTTTTCTTTTTTTGCATGGTCAGCATGCTTCTCATCATTAATTGCTTATTCCTTTTTCCATTCTTTTTCTTCTGTCCCTGTCTAGAAAAATTTTCTTTCTTTTGCATGGTTAAAATGCTTGTCATCATTAATTTCTGATTCCTTTTTCTGCAGTTGCTGACGGGCTACCGCAAGATATGCGATTGTTCTTTAAAAACGAATTTAGAAGTTACTACTCCTTCTAGATATTTGTATAGTTCTGTCGTAACGAGTCCATAGTAAAGTGCCATATGGCACCCTTTAGAGTGGAATGGATTGAAAGCACAGTGCCAGCATAGTCTCTATGGCCGAAATCAAAACTGCAACTTTACAATCCCTCTTTCGTAAGCTCGTCCTCCCAGCCTAGATAACTTCGAAGACCACACTGCCTTTCCATGACGAAAGTACAACAGTTCAAAATAGGGATGATACCTTTTTGTTGACAGTGAAATATAAAATTATTTAACTGGATATTTCGAACACATATACAGTGTTCATCATCAGCAGTAAAACTCTGAGTGTTCATCACTGATGAGTGTTCATCATCATCAGCAGATGATGAACACTGTATATGTGTTCGAAATATCCAGTTAAATAATTTTATATTTCACTGTCAATAAAAAGGTATCATCCCTATTTTGAACTGTTTTACTTTCCTCCCAGCCCCCTTAGTAAAAGAAAATCACAAAATGTATTCTAAAAGAAATATCCTGATGAAACAAGCGTCACTTGTTTATTTTCATTTTCATGAAAATAATTGAGCTTCTCATGTGCAGATTCTTAAAGATTCAAGTAACAACAATCCCACGATTTTAATTTAATTTTGATTTTAATTTTGATTTTAATTTTGTAACAAAGTTGTACATATCTTTAGAGGAAGATAGGAAGTAAAACCTACAAAAAAAAATTCTTAGAGACACTGAAACTTGATTAGAAATTATTCCATCGCAGATTGCGCAAGAAGTATCTACGAAACGAGCTCAAATAAACTGATTCGTGGTATTTTCCAATGTTTGTAGAATTCTAAGAACTAGAGCTAAACTAAGGATTAAACTTGCAGGAGGTTCTTAGGGAACTTAAATGGAAAAATATCATTATCATTGTCGGTAAAAGGTTAATGAGAGACTTATAAACTAGGCTTGTAATTTCCGCTGTGTATTCATAGAATTTTCTAATGCTAGGAGTAATGGTGTCTACCAATAGAAATTGGGGGATGTACTTTTCAAAATATGGAAGGATATTTTTTATTGTTTTTTCAATTTCTTCAACGAAAAAAAAAACAAAACAAAAAATTCCAAGGAAAATACCTTAAAATACATTTTTAATCAAGAGGGAAAGTACCTCTTCCCCATTTTATACGAATGGCTAAGTAAAAATCTGATTTTTTCGGCTTGTTTCTATGTTTATCCCGGGAAAATATAACGAGTCAGTTGATTTGAGCTAGTTTGAACGCTTTGTTCGTGGTAGAACTTCGCTCTTTACTTCCGTAAGATTTCGTTATTGTAATCAATAACAAAAAAATATTTGACTTGATAATAGAAATAATTATGCATTTTTGATTGGTTTGAACTTTAACCTCCTCACCCCAACCTCACGTAAGGTAAAGCCTCCTCACCCCAAACGTAAATGGTAGCATAGAATGGTAGTGTAAGGCAATTTTAACAGCTGACTTAATAGTTTACTTGTAATAGTCTGGTATTATCGTTACCAAGCAAATATAATAGATCTCAGAAATGACATTTTCATTTTTTTTAGAAAAGTAAACATTCTGTCCATCATTTCGGAGCAACAAACTGTGCCTCAAGAGGGACTTGTGCTAACAATAGCCAAAACTCTAAAAACAAGTTTTGATAACCATTTATGCATCAAAAGAACTTTTTTTTGTGATAATTATAAATATGTGAAATTCATTAAATTTAATTTGACCATCAAATGTTTAAAGTCTGAAAAAAATTGCCTCACTTTTGAAAGAACGGTAAAATACCCATTCCCTGGGGGTTGATTTTTCCCTGGGGTGATTGTATCGGACCAATGGCCCTATATAAATTGAGAGAAGACTCGTTTTACCAGAAATTAATAGTTCTAGTGCTATTTCTTAGAAGAAAAAAGATTCTGCAACAGCCAATTAGTGTTTTCTACCATTTTGTGGCAAAAATCAGCAATTTTTCCCAAAGGATGGGAAAAAGCTATCGACTGAAAACTCCGACGTAGAATATCGACATTTATCGTTTTAATCGACAAAAATCGAATTTATCGAAAAACTGTACATTGAGCTTATCAGATTTATGCAATGGCACCTTCGCTCCTATAGATTCAGGTGGTCCACATAAAATAAACTGATAATATATACATTGGTTTTAATACCTGATCACTCTAAGTTGATTCATTTGAGGACTGATAAATTTTGTAGAGTGATATATAATTGTGTATTAGCTATTATGAAGAAGAACCAGCAGTTCTTTTGATAGGTGGGAGCCGAGGGTAGTGCGCCTTAAGCCTCTTGAGTCTGAAACACTCCCTAGGCAGTAGTATCAAGAACTTTGGTTTTACTGAAATCTATATAAGAACATTTCTCATCTTCTTATTCATAAAGATTTTCAGTGTCTTCTTGTATCTCGGGTGGGCGAAGTTCCTTAGCCCTCATGTCGTGCATCCGTAGGAGAAACATTAAAAAAAAAAAAGATGTTTCAAGAACTCTTCGTGGAAACCATGGATACGATGACCTTTAAATCATTTTTGACAAAGAATATACTTGAAGGGGTGAGCTTTTTCAGGGATAGTTATTATTCTCGAAGAATTTGTAGACAAATATTAAAATTAAATATAAAACGGGGTTGATGGAGGGTGCTGTAGCATCCCCGATATTTATAAAGCATACCTGTGCCATGTAGGCTTATGTAGGAAACTTTTTAATGCATAAAACAATATAGTAGGCTGTCAAGTCTATCTTTTTATCTTTAGGGAAATAATAAAAATCCTTTATCATTACATCATATTGAGCTTATGGCACATCGTAGACAATAAATGAATAAATTAGAAAAAAGGAGCAGGTGGTAAATGATTGCTTGGTTCGTAGGGAAATTGTTGATCTGTTGATTGAAATGACGCTAAATTGGATAAATTAGTCACAGATGGTGACACTCATGCCTGAGCGCAAAAACCGAATCGTTGCAATTACATTATATTAAAATTGTAATTGTAGCTATCAATAATCATTTGTCTTTGTAAAATGTAAACGTATTGCAAACCGTAATATTTAATTGCAAGTGTGAAGTATCTTTCAAATTGTAATTTAAATTAAATTGTAATCAAATGGTACTTGTATTATCGATCGACAGTAGTTATATCATACAAGTACCCATGTTAAAAAAGAATGTATTTCAAAATGTGTAGAATAATCATACTTAAAGCATTTTGCATGTAGCCCCGCTATGCTTTAGCGTCGACCCCCCTGATGCGCTAATATATAGCCCAAATTATAGATTTCCTCTCTATTCGTCTCAGTTGTTTCTACCCGTATTTGTACATTAGGGGCATGAGGGTAAAGTATAGCTAGGCTGCATGGAAATTGTGGTAACTGCAATTATTCTGCATCATATGAAGTAAGAATTGTTTTCTTAACATGGGTACTTGCTGCGGCTGATTTATTCCACAAGTACCTTTAAGTTGCATATTTAAATTTTCTATTATATTGCAAATTTTAATTGTGTGATTTAGATTTTATCTGAAGTTATATTACAGTTGTATTTTACACTAAAATTGCATCTTTACATTTAAAACTTCTCATACGAACTGTATAGGCAACGTATTTGATATCAATATCAAAACTTGTTGGAGGTGAAAAGAACTAGTTTTTGGTGAATTTCGACTGACAACAAAAACAAAGAGAAAGAAATATCTTAAGATGAAGAAAACAGACAGGATTACAGCCAATAGATGGAAAAGACAAATTAAAACGATGTGGATACTTCGGCTGTATAAACAATTTCTCTTTCTCTTTGTTTCTTATTAAAAAAAAACAAAAAACTTTGAGATAACCAACAGGTTTGGAATTATCAAACCACTGTATACTGTGTTTCCCAGTTTTAGAAGCCATAATGCCATGAGGTGGCGCATTCGTTCGTAAAAAAACCACATAGCCATTATAAAATAAACAATCATATAGCTCCATTTAACTAAGTCATGCATATAGACAAGAGTAGTGACGGATTCCAGTTTTGACGACACCCATAGCCGTTACTCCTTTCTTCCTTTAATAACGCAAGATGACAAAGACGTTTAACGGTAATTCCATCAAGAAACAGGTGCTATTAATTTTCTTCACGACACACGTGTTTGTTACGTAACAAACAGGGGTGGATCCAGCCTTTCGTTCTAGGGGGGGGGCGATTCTTACCGAAAAGAGTGGGGGTAGTGTCCCCCACAAGGCTGACAAGGCTTCTTCGTCGGCCACAAGGCTGACATTGCTTTTCATGTTTTAAATTTCCCTGGCGGTCTCTTGTTTAACGAAAATATGGTTTTCATATATTACGATAATGATTACAAAAACTCTACTTGATCAACTGACAACTGTTTACAAGCAAAATTCAAGCTTCCTGGCTCCACTGTTCGCAAACCTGTCAATTAACTCTGTCAATGCTGATATCGATGTCGCGGTGCACATTAAGGAGGGCCAAACCACTGAGTCTAGTTTGCTCCATCTGTGCTCTGAGCCAGGTTTTCAGTTTGCGTAAAGCTGAGAAGCTACGCTCGGCAGATGCCACACTCACCGGAAGAGATATAAAAATATCAAGAATTAAGCTGACATAAGGATATAGGTGCCTGTCACATTCCTTGGCAGTTTCTTCCACTGAACTAGGAAAAATACCTCCTTCTCTCTTAACTCGAAGCCATCTACTTCTCCACACATGCACCTCTGCCGAAATAAGTGTTGCCCTGGTAGACGGCATGGTTAAGCCAAGAAGTTGACCGTACATGCTAGAGATCTCTTTGACGGAAGATTGCAGTAAATCATGGGTACAATTCACAATATTTGATGGCAGCAGTACGGTTAACCGGAAAGAGTTCAGCGTGTCCCTTGAAAATCGGCTCTTTAAGTCACTTGTGACTGAGTCGAGCATAGGTGTAAAAACCACACGTCGATAATATTCTTCAGGCGTAGTATGAGGAGGATTATTTCGATAAACCTGTCTTTGTGTAATCCTCGGAACTTCAAGAGCCAATTGGATTTTATCTGACAATTTTTTTACTTGCTCGAATACTAATGCAAACTCTTCGTCACACGTTTCCCGTCGCTTTGCTAGAACATTCAAAAGATCGGAAACGTGGCCATCGGCAACGCCCAAGTCCAAAGTCTTCTTCTGGAATAGCCGACTAAGAGGCAAGGTCAGAGCGCAAATACTAAGTAGACACTAAAGGGAAACCACTAATTCCGCACTATGTAACACTGTGACAAGCATCTTTGCCTTCGGAGTGGTCACTGATTCACTCTAGTGACTAATGTGTTCCAAAGCCTGGATGATTTTTGGAAGTTCGGACACAAACTGCATAAGTGACTCGTGTCACTCGATCCACCTCGTCTCACCGATCCCCGTGATCTGAGCTTTTAGAACCTTATTCAAGACGTAATTTCTCTTCGCAGATGCATTAAAAAAATGCAACAACTTCTTTTATAATGCCTGTGGCATTTCTGATGCTCAAAACAGCTGAGCTTCTTGACAAAGAAAGGTTCAGGGCGTGGTTAAAGCAGGGACAACGAGACGCATTTTTGGCTTTTTTCTGAATTTCGACTACAGGACCACAGTTATTTGATACCATCATTGCACACCCATCCGTTCCGATTCCAACACAGTCGAGTAAATTCAAACCCATTTCTTCTAAAAGGCTCAGAACTAGCTGGCCAACCACTTCTCCATTTACAGTCGGCTCTTTGTCTGCAGTGGAAGGTTCAAAGGTGGCATGATGAACGTCAACAAAACCTATGAAGTCCTCGCGTCTATGGTTATCAAAGGCATAGCAGAGAGCTAAACTAAGTTGCAATGAATGTGACACATCTGTTGTCTCATCAAAAATGATGCTGTAATACCTTGCTGACTTTACTCTTTCTAGAATGACACCTATAAATTCTTTCGCACAACAGTCAATCAACTGGTTTTGAGTTGTTTTGCTGATGTAGGTAGCATTTTTTCCTGATGTTTTTAGTTATTCCTTTAATTTACTGTCGCCACTCTCAGCACGATAGCGTAGTAGTTCTCGGAAGTTTCCTTCATTGGAAAGCGGCATGTCATCCAAGTTTAAGCTGCCATCATCCCGATGGCCCCTCAGTGGAATATTCTGCCTTCCTAGAAATATGATTGATTCCAGAATAGGCTTAAGCCTCTCTCGGTTTTCTGTTACTTGCTTCATTCGCTGTTCGTTGACGCGATTATTTACAGATTCGTGCTGAGAATGGTAGACTCTTAGAAACTAACTTCCAGCCTCTACTGCGTCATGATGGTACTGGGAAGTATCATGTACTGTCGGGTCTCCATCTTTTCCCAGTAACTTAGCAAATTTTTTGACAGGCTTTGTGACCAGCTTTTGTAGGGGAACCTGTCTGTTTGAACCCCCGCCCCCCTAGCCCCAGTTACAAAAAGAGGGCAGTATTTGCAAAAAAGGCCTTTCTGGGCAGCAGAATATACAAGCCAGTGGAAACTCTGCAAATGAGAATCGTTCAAGTACCTTTTTTCGTCTTTCCCCCGCTTTAAATGAACAGAATATGGCATTTGGCATCCAATCGGGAGTTTCCATGGCCTCTCCAGAAGCTCGCACTTTATTCGGTCGTCAATGGCATGTATTGTACCGATGTGGATCCCAATATCGTTTTCCGGAAACAGGGTAGGGGGCGGGGGTGTTGCTGGATGATCACTCTGAACGCTAACGGGGTTAACAGAAGATTGCAAAGTGTTAGGAATTTGCCCGTGTTCGCCACTTCCAACAGAACTAATTGAAGAGCTACTTGCAGTTACAGTTACACTATCCATTCTGCGAGACTTTGAAATGGCAAAGCTGTCAAGCGTCTTTTGTCCGCGTTTTCCCGAGATCAATATCATTTAAACGACGAAAATCCTCGTGACACATACACATTCAAATTTCATTATACACTGGAACGAAATGTTTGTTTTGACATTTCAGATCCGGTTGTGTTGCGCAACCCCACCCACTTCCAATGTTTACATCGAACAGGGAGGCGAGAACTAGCTAAAATTTACCGGGTGAATTGTTGCTATGCTATGAGGTGACAAAAAATACTCGAGGCTAGCTTGATAGTGGAAAAGCTGTGGAATGAACGTAATGTAAAAAGGTTTTATAGTCTAGTTACAGTAGTTAGAACATGCGTTAATGCAAAGTGCAGTAAAAAAAATTACAGCCCGTCTAGGGGGGCGATCGCCCCCCTGGATCCGCCCCTGGTAACAAAGTATTTTCTAAGAAATGCGGGTGTCTGTTACATAATAGGGAACATTTTTTTATTGACTGCTTATAAAACCTGCCAGGGCTTCTTTACTTCGGGATTTCTTTGGGATGTTGCGTAATAGGGAATGTTTCTTAAGCTGTTACGTTATAGACAGTGTTTTTCTTTGGTTGTTTAACAAACCTGTGAGGGTCAGGAAAAATCTTCATTGGCCCGTCAAATCGGGATTTCTTTGAATATTACATAAAAATGAATTTGAAATATTTACTCACAAGTGAGTAATTTCTAAATAGCTTTTTATAAATATACCATCGTATAACTAAATACTGATTTGGTTCAAGTTGATTAGATGTCCCTGCTTGGAGAGGAAAATTGTGCAAATAGTAAATGTGTGCTTTTTTATGGTACGCTATTGGAAAAGGCTAAGAATGTGGGAAGTGCTATGAATATGAAAGGGCGAAAACATAATGGGAAGCAGCCATGAATAACAATAGATCTTCTTCAGAAAATAAGTTTAAGAAATAGATTGTTTAAGTTACAGGCTTTAAAACCTGCGGATCAGAATAAAGAACAATACCTTGTTTTTCGTAATGATCAATTTTCTCGGCGAGGCCAGAAATCCTAGTTTAGCTTGAAACTTAAGGAAGCTAATGGAAACCCATTGAAAAACTGAAAAATGATCCTTAGTTTTATAGGTCAGAGCCCTAAAATACTACCATCTGAAGTGATAGAGAATGAAGCCGTGGCTGCAGACGATTTTACGATTTGTGTTGAGTTTCAGAATCATTTCATTTCAGTAGGTTCAAAAATAGCCGGTAGCCGATATAAATTACCGATTTCCGGAAGATCTGCCTTTTGGATCCACTTTACTGCCCACTATAGGTGTCATGTTGCATTTAAAGAGGATTACCGTGAACGAGCTAAAGGATACCATATGTGCCATGACAAAAAAGTTTATTTGGTAGTGACTTGATTGTGTGTGTGTGTGTGTGTGTGTGTCCAAATCCCCTGGAGGGGGATTTGGGGGCCTTAGATTTAGATTCGGATGCCGTGGATGGAAATATGGAGATTCAATCTGTGTGTGTGTGTGTGTGTGTGTGTGTGTGTGTGTGTGTGTGTGTGTGTGTGTGTGTGTGTGTGTGTGTGTGTGTGTGTGTGTGTGTGTGTGTGTGTGTGTGTGTGTGTGTGTGTGTGTGTGTGTGTGTGTGTGTGTGTGTGTGTGTGTGTGTGTGTGTGTGTGTGTGTGTGTGTGTGTGTGTGTGTGTGTGTGTGTGTGTGTGTGTGTGTGTGTGTGTGTGTGTGTGTGTGTGTGTGTGTGTGTGTGTGTGTGTGTGTGTGTGTGTGTGTGTGTGTGTGTGTGTGTGTGTGTGTGTGTGTGTGTGTGTGTGTGTGTGTGTGTGTGTGTGTGTGTGTGTGTGTGTGTGTGTGTGTGTGTGTGTGTGTGTGTGTGTGTGTGTGTGTGTGTGTGTGTGTGTGTGTGTGTGTGTGTGTGTGTGTGTGTGTGTGTGTGTGTGTGTGTGTGTGTGTGTGTGTGTGTGTGTGTGTGTGTGTGTGTGTGGTGTGTGTGTGTGTGTGTGTGTGTGTGTGTGTGTGTGTGTGTGTGTGGTGTGTGTGTGTGTGTGTGTGTGTGTGTGTGTGTGTGTGTGTGTGTGTGTGTGTGTGTGTGTGTGTGTGTGTGTGTGTGTGTGTGTGTGTGTGTGTGTGTGTGTGTGTGTGTGTGTGTGTGTGTGTGTGTGTGTGTGTGTGTGTGTGTGTGTGTGTGTGTGTGTGTGTGTGTGTGTGTGTGTGTGTGTGTGTGTGTGTGTGTGTGTGTGTGTGTGTGTGTGTGTGTGTGTGTGTGTGTGTGTGTGTGTGTGTGTGTGTGTGTGTGTGTGTGTGTGTGTGTGTGTGTGTGTGTGTGTGTGTGTGTGTGTGTGTGTGTGTGTGTGTGTGTGTGTGTGTGTGTGTGTGTGTGTGTGTGTGTGTGTGTGTGTGTGTGTGTGTGTGTGTGTGTGTGTGTGTGTGTGTGTGTGTGTGTGTGTGTGTGTGTGTGTGTGTGTGTGTGTGTGTGTGTGTGTGTGTGTGTGTGTGTGTGTGTGTGTGTGTGTGTGTGTGTGTGTGTGTGTGTGTGTGTGTGTGTGTGTGTGTGTGTGTGTGGGTGTGTGTGTGTGTGTGTGTGTGTGTGTGTGTGTGTGTGTGTGTGTGTGTGTGTGTGTGTGTGTGTGTGTGTGTGTGTGGGTGTGTGTGTGTGTGTGTGTGTGTGTGTGTGTGTGTGTGTGTGTGTGTGTGTGTGTGTGTGTGTGTGTGTGTGTGTGTGTGTGTGTGTGTGTGTGTGTGTGTGTGTGTGTGTGTGTGTGTGTGTGTGTGTGTGTGTGGTGTGTGTGTGTGTGTGTGTGTGTGTGTGTGTGTGTGTGTGTGTGTGTGTGTGTGTGTGTGTGTGTGTGTGTGTGTGTGTGTGTGTGTGTGTGTGTGTGTGTGTGTGGTGTGTGTGTGTGTGTGTGTGTGTGTGTGTGTGTGTGTGTGTGTGTGTGTGTGTGTGTGTGTGTGTGTGTGTGTGTGTGTGTGTGTGTGTGTGTGTGTGTGTGTGTGTGTGTGTGTGTGTGTGTGTGTGTGTGTGTGTGTGTGTGTGTGTGTGTGTGTGTGTGTGTGTGTGTGTGTGTGTGTGTGTGTGTGTGTGTGTGGGTGTGTGTGTGTGTGTGTGTGTGTGTGTGTGTGTGTGTGTGTGTGTGTGTGTGTGTGTGTGTGTGTGTGTGTGTGTGTGTGTGTGTGTGTGTGTGTGTGTGTGTGTGTGTGTGTGTGTGTGTGTGTGTGTGTGTGTGTGTGTGTGTGTGTGTGTGTGTGTGTGTGTGTGTGTGTGTGTGTGTGTGTGTGTGTGTGTGTGTGTGTGTGTGTGTGTGTGTGTGTGTGTGTGTGTGTGTGTGTGTGTGTGTGTGTGTGTGTGTGTGTGTGTGTGTGTGTGTGTGTGTGTGTGTGTGTGTGTGTGTGTGTGTGTGTGTGTGTGTGTGTGTGTGTGTGTGTGTGTGTGTGTGTGTGTGTGTGTGTGTGTGTGTGTGTGTGTGTGTGTGTGTGTGTGTGTGTGTGTGTGTGTGTGTGTGTGTGTGTGTGTGTGTGTGTGTGTGTGTGTGTGTGTGTGTGTGTGTGTGTGTGTGTGTGTGTGTGTGTGTGTGTGTGTGTGTGTGTGTGTGTGTGTGTGTGTGTGTGTGTGTGTGTGTGTGTGTGTGTGTGGTGTGTGTGTGTGTGTGTGTGTGTGTGTGTGTGTGTGTGTGTGTGTGTGTGTGTGTGTGTGTGTGTGTGTGTGTGTGTGTGTGTGTGTGTGTGTGTGTGTGTGTGTGTGTGTGTGTGTGTGTGTGTGTGTGTGTGTGTGTGTGTGTGTGTGTGTGTGTGTGTGTGTGTGTGTGTGTGTGTGTGTGTGTGTGTGTGTGTGTGTGTGTGTGTGTGTGTGTGTGTGTGTGTGTGTGTGTGTGTGTGTGTGTGTGTGTGTGTGTGTGTGTGTGTGTGTGTGTGTGTGTGTGTGTGTGTGTGTGTGTGTGTGTGTGTGTGGTGTGTGTGTGTGTGTGTGTGTGTGTGTGTGTGTGTGTGTGTGTGTGTGTGTGTGTGTGTGTGTGTGTGTGTGTGTGTGTGTGTGTGTGTGTGTGTGTGTGTGTGTGTGTGTGTGTGTGTGTGTGTGTGTGTGTGTGTGTGTGTGTGTGTGTGTGTGTGTGTGTGTGTGTGTGTGTGTGTGTGTGTGTGTGTGTGTGTGTGTGTGTGTGTGTGTGTGTGTGTGTGTGTGTGTGTGTGTGTGTGTGTGTGTGTGTGTGTGTGTGTGTGTGTGTGTGTGTGTGTGTGTGTGTGTGTGTGTGTGTGTGTGTGTGTGTGTGTGTGTGTGTGTGTGTGTGTGTGTGTGTGTGTGTGTGTGTGTGTGTGTGTGTGTGTGTGTGTGTGTGTGTGTGTGTGTGTGTGTGTGTGTGTGTGTGTGTGTGTGTGTGTGTGTGTGTGTGTGTGTGTGTGTGTGTGTGTGTGTGTGTGTGTGTGTGTGTGTGTGTGTGTGTGTGTGTGGTGTGTGTGTGTGTGTGTGTGTGTGTGTGTGTGTGTGTGTGTGTGTGTGTGTGTGTGTGTGTGTGTGTGTGTGTGTGTGTGTGTGTGTGTGTGTGTGTGTGTGTGTGTGTGTGTGTGTGTGTGTGTGTGTGTGTGTGTGTGTGTGTGTGTGTGTGTGTGTGTGTGTGTGTGTTGTGTGTGTGTGTGTGTGTGTGTGTGTGTGTGTGTGTGTGTGTGTGTGTGTGTGTGTGTGTGTGTGTGTGTGTGTGTGTGTGTGTGTGTGTGTGTGTGTGTGTGTGTGTGTGTGTGTGTGTGTGTGTGTGTGTGTGTGTGTGTGTGTGTGTGTGTGTGTGTGTGTGTGTGTGTGTGTGTGTGTGTGTGTGTGTGTGTGTGTGTGTGTGTGTGTGTGTGTGTGTGTGTGTGTGGTGTGTGTGTGTGTGTGTGTGTGTGTGTGTGTGTGTGTGTGTGTGTGTGTGTGTGTGTGTGTGTGTGTGTGTGTGTGTGTGTGTGTGTGTGTGTGTGTGTGTGTGTGTGTGTGTGTGTGTGTGTGTGTGTGTGTGTGTGTGTGTGTGTGTGTGTGTGTGTGTGTGTGTGTGTGTGTGTGTGTGTGTGTGTGTGTGTGTGTGTGTGTGTGTGTGTGTGTGTGTGTGTGTGTGTGTGTGTGTGTGTGTGTGTGTGTGTGTGTGTGTGTGTGTGTGTGTGTGTGTGTGTGTGTGTGTGTGTGTGTGTGTGTGTGTGTGTGTGTGTGTGTGTGTGTGTGTGTGTGTGTGTGTGTGTGTGTGTGTGTGTGTGTGTGTGTGTGTGTGTGTGTGTGTGTGTGTGTGTGTGTGTGTGTGTGTGTGTGTGTGTGTGTGTGTGTGTGTGTGTGTGTGTGTGTGTGTGTGTGTGTGTGTGTGTGTGTGTGTGTGTGTGTGTGTGTGTGTGTGTGTGTGTGTGTGTGTGTGTGTGTGTGTGTGTGTGTGTGTGTGTGTGTGTGTGTGTGTGTGTGTGTGTGTGTGTGTGTGTGTGTGTGTGTGTGTGTGTGTGTGTGTGTGTGTGTGTGTGTGTGTGTGTGTGTGTGTGTGTGTGTGTGTGTGTGTGTGTGTGTGTGTGTGTGTGTGTGTGTGTGTGTGTGTGTGTGTGTGTGTGTGTGTGTGTGTGTGTGTGTGTGTGTGTGTGTGTGTGTGTGTGTGTGTGTGTGTGTGTGTGTGTGTGTGTGTGTGTGTGTGTGTGTGTGTGTGTGTGGGTGTGTGTGTGTGTGTGTGTGTGTGTGTGTGTGTGTGTGTGTGTGTGTGTGTGTGTGTGTGTGTGTGTGTGTGTGTGTGTGTGTGTGTGTGTGTGTGTGTGTGTGTGTGTGTGTGTGTGTGTGTGTGTGTGTGTGTGTGTGTGTGTGTGTGTGTGTGTGTGTGTGTGTGTGTGTGTGTGTGTGTGTGTGTGTGTGTGTGTGTGTGTGTGTGTGTGTGTGTGTGTGTGTGTGTGTGTGTGTGTGTGTGTGTGTGTGTGTGTGTGTGTGTGTGTGTGTGTGTGTGTGTGTGTGTGTGTGTGTGTGTGTGTGTGTGTGTGTGTGTGTGTGTGTGTGTGTGTGTGTGTGTGTGTGTGTGTGTGTGTGTGTGTGTGTGTGTGTGTGTGTGTGTGTGTGTGTGTGTGTGTGTGTGTGTGTGTGTGTGTGTGTGTGTGTGTGTGTGTGTGTGTGTGTGTGTGTGTGTGTGTGTGTGTGTGTGTGTGTGTGTGGGTGTGTGTGTGTGTGTGTGTGTGTGTGTGTGTGTGTGTGTGTGTGTGTGTGTGTGTGTGTGTGTGTGTGTGTGTGTGTGTGTGTGTGTGTGTGTGTGTGTGTGTGTGTGTGTGTGTGTGTGTGTGTGTGTGTGTGTGTGTGTGTGTGTGTGTGTGTGTGTGTGTGTGTGTGTGTGTGTGTGTGTGTGTGTGTGTGTGTGTGTGTGTGTGTGTGTGTGTGTGTGTGTGTGTGGTGTGTGTGTGTGTGTGTGTGTGTGTGTGTGTGTGTGTGTGTGTGTGTGTGTGTGTGTGTGTGTGTGTGTGTGTGTGTGTGTGTGTGTGTGTGTGTGTGTGTGTGTGGTGTGTGTGTGTGTGTGTGTGTGTGTGTGTGTGTGTGTGTGTGTGTGTGTGTGTGTGTGTGTGTGTGTGTGTGTGTGTGTGTGTGTGTGTGTGTGTGTGTGTGTGTGTGTGTGTGTGTGTGTGTGTGTGTGTGTGTGTGTGTGTGTGTGTGTGTGTGTGTGTGTGTGTGTGTGTGTGTGTGTGTGTGTGTGTGTGTGTGTGGTGTGTGTGTGTGTGTGTGTGTGTGTGTGTGTGTGTGTGTGTGTGTGTGTGTGTGTGTGTGTGTGTGTGTGTGTGTGTGTGTGTGTGTGTGTGTGTGTGTGTGTGGTGTGTGTGTGTGTGTGTGTGTGTGTGTGTGTGTGTGTGTGTGTGTGTGTGTGTGTGTGTGTGTGTGTGTGTGTGTGTGTGTGTGTGTGTGTGGTGTGTGTGTGTGTGTGTGTGTGTGTGTGTGTGTGTGTGTGTGTGTGTGTGTGTGTGTGTGTGTGTGTGTGTGTGTGTGGGTGTGTGTGTGTGTGTGTGTGTGTGTGTGTGTGTGTGTGTGTGTGTGTGTGTGTGTGTGTGTGTGTGTGTGTGTGTGTGTGTGTGTGTGTGTGTGTGTGTGTGTGTGTGTGTGTGTGTGTGTGTGTGTGTGTGTGTGTGTGTGTGTGTGTGTGTGTGTGTGTGTGTGTGTGTGTGTGTGTGTGTGTGTGTGTGTGGTGTGTGTGTGTGTGTGTGTGTGTGTGTGTGTGTGTGTGTGTGTGTGTGTGTGTGTGTGTGTGTGTGTGTGTGTGTGTGTGTGTGTGTGTGTGTGTGTGTGTGTGTGTGTGTGTGTGTGTGTGTGTGGTGTGTGTGTGTGTGTGTGTGTGTGTGTGTGTGTGTGTGTGTGTGTGTGTGTGTGTGTGTGTGTGTGTGTGTGTGTGTGTGTGTGTGTGTGTGTGTGTGTGTGTGTGTGTGTGTGTGTGTGTGTGTGTGTGTGTGTGTGTGTGTGTGTGTGTGTGTGTGTGTGTGTGTGTGTGTGTGTGTGTGTGTGTGTGTGTGTGTGTGTGTGTGTGTGTGTGGTGTGTGTGTGTGTGTGTGTGTGTGTGTGTGTGTGTGTGTGTGTGTGTGTGTGTGTGTGTGTGTGTGTGTGTGTGTGTGTGTGTGTGTGTGTGTGTGTGTGTGTGTGTGTGTGTGTGTGTGTGTGTGTGTGTGTGTGTGTGTGTGTGTGTGTGTGTGTGTGTGTGTGTGTGTGTGTGTGTGTGTGTGTGTGTGTGTGTGTGTGTGTGTGTGTGTGTGTGTGTGGTGTGTGTGTGTGTGTGTGTGTGTGTGTGTGTGTGTGTGTGTGTGTGTGTGTGTGTGTGTGTGTGTGTGTGTGTGTGTGTGTGTGTGTGTGTGTGTGTGTGTGTGTGTGTGTGTGTGTGTGTGTGTGTGTGTGTGTGTGTGTGTGTGTGTGTGTGTGTGTGTGTGTGTGTGTGTGTGTGTGTGTGTGTGTGTGTGTGTGTGTGTGTGTGTGTGTGTGTGTGTGTGTGTGTGTGTGTGTGTGTGTGTGTGTGTGTGTGTGTGTGTGTGTGTGTGTGTGTGTGTGTGTGTGTGTGTGTGTGTGTGTGTGTGTGTGTGTGTGTCCAAATCCCCTGGAGGGGGATTTGGGGGCCTTAGATTTGGATTTGGATGCCGTGGATGGAAATATAGGAATTCAATCTCATATACAAACCTGGTAATGGACAACCAGTGTGCTCGAGACCATTACATTACAAAAAGGATACCTGGTCGGCTTTGGTCATTATAATTTTGGAGCCGTTACAAATTTAAGTATCCATGCAAGTTGTTCTTTAACTTTTGATTAATTGACCTGTTTTTTTTTATCTGTTTTAACGACCCCCCACATTAAAAGGTTCACTCCGAAAAAAACTTTTTTTTATGTTTGGGAATGTGATACAGAGAAATTTTTTCAATAACAGAAAAAAATGTTCCAGCCAAAGACTTTTATGCATAAATACTAGCCCTGAAAAAGTTTTCTGTTTGTTCTTAGGCCCTGAAGCACTGATCTTGGTATAAAAAAATATTTTGTTGCTTAGGCCCTTATGGTGTTTTCATCTAGGATTCCTTCACAATCCAACCACAAAATTTACAAATTCAAATATCGAAATCTTCTTGAACAGGCAATTTATTTAAAAGTTTTGAATTGCCTATAACTATTTTATTGACACAAATACCAGTGTAAAGATACCATTGGAAATTGGAAAATCACCTTGGAAAAATTTACACTTCTGATAGGTTAACGTCTCAAATATCCAAGTTCTTTCTTCTTTATGAAGAACTGCCTCTCTAACTCTTTTAAGAAGAGCCCTCAAAATTCTATAACAGGAATTTCTCGTCTTAATAGTATAAAAACATATCTCTTAGAAATTATTTAAACCCAACTTTTTAAAACATTATGAAGCGCACACAACTGTGCATAACCAGAACAAATATCTTTGAATAAATAGCGGAATACACACATGACTGGATCCCTGATGTAAAAACAACTGCTAAAACACTATTATCTAACACAAATGTCAGTTATGTTTCGTTTTTTCGACTTGAATTCTTGAATATAATGCTTGAGCCACATCATAGTCATATTTGTTGATAAAATCAAATTTACATATGATTACAGCACCAGTTATGTTCGCCGTTCGTAACTTCTCGAGTAGAATATTGTTCAATTTTCAAGAATAAATTTCTTGACTAACCAATCAGTCAAGGTTTAAGGCATACTTTATAAACCTAGAAACGATGGAAACTTAGAACATCGGTTCTTCTATCTGCAAGAGGAATCTGATAACAGTTGAGAAGCCAGACAGCCAGTTCAGTAGTGAAGCCAGTGAAGTAGTGAAGCCAAGAAGCCAGTTCAGTAGTGAACAGTTGGACACAAAATAGTGTTGGTGCAAATTCTTTAAACTGATTGTTTGCAATTTTAAATTTTCGCTTGTTATATACAACTGTGATGGTAATATCCAGAAAAATACAATATCATTCATGAACATTGGCTATTTTTTTATCAACAGGTGCGACTCTGATGTGGCTCAGTTATGGAGGAGCAGCCTGTGTAGCTGTGGTGGCCACAGGCGACTTGGTACTGCTGTGAGTTGTTAGTAGTGGTAGTAGTATTTCACAAACTCTTTTGTTTTATGAATATTTATTCCAGGTATGCACATATAAACGACCTAAACGTCATTCTACCATTGAAAAGGTGGAATTATCTTGGCAGTCCAGATTTATTTTCCATAAAATTGGTTGAGGAGACACCGTGGCATCATCTAGGCTACGACATAATGGCTTTGCATACAAGGTGGGATCATAATTCAATTAAGCAGGCTTTATCTGGAGATCCTGCTTTTGTGACCATAGTTCGAGAACCAGCTGAACTATTTGAATCCCTTTACGGCTACTACAATTTTCAGAATTTTTTCAAAAATCTGACGTTCTTTTCATTTTTAGACAAGTTAGAGGATGGTGGATTTGTAAAAAAGAATGATAGGTTTATGGGTAAGATTGGAAAGAACCAGATGCTTTTTGATCTTGGGTTTCCTGTAAAATATTTTGATAATGAAGAGAAAGTGAAAAAATTTGTTGAAGAAGTTAAAAATAATTTTCATTTAGTAATGGTTACCGATAAAATGGACGAATCCATTGTTTTATTGAAACATTTGTTGTGTTGGGACTATAAGGACTTAGTTATCTTGAAATTAAACGCCAGGGCAGAAAGCAAGAAAAAGAAATTGTCCCCTGCTCAAACAGAAAAATTACGAAAGTGGTTGAAAGCAGATAATTTTCTTTATCTGACGTTCCGGGAAGTGTTTGATAAGAAAGTAGAGGAATTTGGATATGAAAAGATGGAAGAGGAGAAACAGAAATTATCAACAATAAGGAATCAAATAATGGAAGAATGTCTGTCAGGGAAAAAGGACTTAACTGGAGACAGTCTAATTAAAGCAATGAGGTAAATATACAGTTACATAAATGACCTATTATTTTGTCCAACGAAAGTAGGCGACTGAATTGAAACGAGTCTTAGGCGCTTTCTAATAGAGTAGATAAAAAAATTACGCAACTGACATCGCAAAATTACCCTGCAGAAGGGAAAAATTTAGTCTAAGCTTGAACTAAATTTATCTCAAGTCATTTAAACCAGGATTTGATTAAAAGTGTTGATATTTTTATCAAGCGTGAAATTATCTGAAAATGGCTCTTTTTCGACATTTTTTAATATTAGAGGATAGTTAAGACATGACTGGTTTACTTAAAGTAGGGTAGCAAATATACATAACTGAAAAATATATCTAATTAGCATATGCAAACAATTGTCTTTAAAGAGAATCCAAACTAGTTTCTGGGAAAAATAATGTTCTCTGGTTCAAGCTCGTCCCTCATTTTAGAGCTTAAGGAAAGCAAATTACAAGAAATAAGAAAGTATGATTTTGAGCTTTTTTATTTTACTAGTTAATGCTAGAGTATGTTAGTTTTTATTATCAGAGACTAAACTGAACCAGACAAACAAAACTTGGAAACAACGGAAATTTTTCGAAGACAGCTGAACTTAATTCAGTGAATAATTCGGCCCTATGTCCAAGGGCCGTCTTGTCAATTTATTTACCTTTCATTCCGCTTTCTTTTTAAGTTGTTATTTATTTTGCAATTTTTTTTCATTCTGATTATAAGTGAACTATCTTAGTTTTTGTAATCGTCATTAACTTCGGGGGGGGGGGGTGAGGTAAACAACAATTTTTCTCTTTAGGTAAAGTTATCCAAACATGCTGCAATTGAAAACAAAGATAAATTTTTAAAGTATTGCTATGAATAAGTCGTATAAAATAAAAAGGACTTACAGCCTAAGATATAAACATACTCTTACATTTAAAGACTTGAAAAATGCTATTAAATTATTACACTGGCAAACAAAATAAAAGTTTTCTTATTAAAAGGAACACAATGGGGGAATTTTAGTAACTGTTTTATGCTGATTAAACAAAAACAAGGTCTGTCAACTGAAAATAAGGTAAAATGTTAAAATTTATCAAGAACAGAAATTACTTTCTACATGATTGGGGATTGGTTTTACCCCACCCTCAAACAGAGGTGCCATTTGGGGGGGGGTCAGGGGTGGGCAATTTCCCCACCCCAGATTTTCCAGGGGGCCCAAGCTTCCACCACAAAGGGCCCTTTTCCGGCCATAATTATCCATTATATCCAACATAATCCATTCTGTTCAAATGATTTAAACTAACTGCACGCCTATTAGCGAAAGAGCGTAATTACCTGACAACCCTTGGGTAATTACGCTATTTGCAATTAATCATTGTAAACTTTGAAAACATAATAAAAGTGTCAAGTTCTGTCAAATGCCCCATGCCCACCCCAAGATTTGGCCCAAATGGCGCCTCTGCCCTTAAACCCTTGTTCATTAGGTTAAAGTTTTTAGGGTTTTAACAAAGCTTAATATTCCATTTCAATGGCTATTGTATTTCAGCAGTCGTTCTCAAGTAATTCAGAAGTCAAACCTGAGGGTAAAGAGGTAGGGGTCAAGATAGCCTTCCCCCTTATATGCGTAATAATTTTTTTGTTTAAAGTATTAATATTGTTGCTTGCTTTTGGTTGAAAAATTTAGCTTACTTGTTTAATTTCTCACTGTTTTTCAAATTATGCCGATCCCTACCCAAGATATGATG